>NC_069501.1:630106132-630263632 GCF_027579735.1 Bombina bombina
AAAATGTTTGTTCAACAAGGTTTTATATTGCAACCCCTTGCATGCATCGCGCCGATTACGGCTGCGGCAGCATTTTGGATTGAGTCTCTGGAAGAGAACCTTAGTTCAGCTACGCTGGACGACATTACGGACAGGCTTAGAGTCCTTAAACTAGCTAATTCATTCATTTCGGAGGCCGTAGTACATTTAACCAAACTTACGGCTAAGAACTCAGGATTCGCCATTCAGGCACGTAGGACGCTGTGGCTAAAATCCTGGTCAGCTGATGTAACTTCTAAGTCCAAATTACTTAATATACCTTTCAAGGGGCAAACTTTATTTGGGCCCGGTTTGAAAGAAATTATCGCTGACATTACAGGAGGTAAGGGCCACGCCCTGCCTCAAGACAAAGCCAAAGCTAAGGCTAGACAGTCTAATTTTCGTCCCTTTCGGAATTTCAAAGCAGGAGCAGCACCAACTTCCACTGCACCAAAACAGGAAGGAGCTGTTGCTCGTTACAGACAAGGCTGGAAACCTAACCAGTCCTGGAACAAGGGCAAGCAGGCCAGGAAACCTGCTGCTGCCCCAAAGACAGCATGAACCGAGGGCCCCCGATCCGGGACCGGATCTAGTGGGGGGCAGACTCTCTCTCTTCGCCCAGGCTTGGGCAAGAGATGTTCAGGATCCCTGGGCGCTAGAGATCATATCTCAGGGATACCTTCTAGATTTCAAATTCTCTCCCCCAAGAGGGAGATTTCATCTGTCAAGGTTGTCAACAAACCAGATAAAGAAAGAAGCGTTTCTACGCTGTGTACAAGATCTGTTATTAATGGGAGTGATCCATCCGGTTCCGCGGTCGGAACAAGGACAAGGGTTTTACTCAAACCTGTTTGTGGTTCCCAAAAAAGAGGGAACTTTCAGGCCAATCTTGGATTTAAAGATCCTAAACAAATTCCTAAGAGTTCCATCGTTCAAAATGGAAACTATTCGGACAATCTTACCCATGATCCAAAAGGGTCAGTACATGACCACAGTGGATTTAAAGGATGCTTACCTTCACATACCGATTCACAAAGATCATTACCGGTATCTAAGGTTTGCCTTCTTAGACGGGCATTACCAGTTTGTAGCTCTTCCATTCGGATTGGCTACGGCTCCAAGAATCTTCACAAAGGTTCTGGGTGCCCTTCTGGCGGTACTAAGACCGCGAGGAATTTCGGTAGCTCCGTACCTAGACGACATTCTGATACAAGCCTCAAGCTTTCAAACTGCCAAGTCTCATACAGAGTTAGTTCTGGCATTTCTAAGGTCGCATGGATGGAAAGTGAACGAAAAGAAGAGTTCTCTCTTTCCTCTCACAAGAGTTCCATTCTTGGGGACTCTTATAGATTCTGTAGAAATGAAGATTTATCTGACAGAAGACAGATTAACAAAGCTTCTAAATGCATGCCGTGTCCTTCATTCCATTCAACTCCCGTCAGTAGCTCAATGCATGGAGGTGATCGGCTTAATGGTAGCAGCAATGGACATAGTACCCTTTGCACGTCTACATCTCAGACCGCTGCAATTGTGCATGCTGAGTCAGTGGAATGGGGATTACTCAGACTTGTCCCCTACTCTGAATCTGGATCAAGAGACCAGAAACTCTCTTCTATGGTGGCTTTCTCGGCCACATCTGTCCAGGGGGATGCCATTCAGCAGGCCGGACTGGACAATTGTAACAACAGACGCCAGCCTACTAGGTTGGGGCGCTGTCTGGAATTCTCTGAAGGCTCAGGGACAATGGAGTCAGGAGGAAAGTCTCCTGCCAATAAACATTCTGGAATTGAGAGCAGTTCTCAATGCCCTTCTGGCTTGGCCCCAGTTAAAAACTCGGGGGTTCATCAGGTTTCAGTCGGACAACATCACGACTGTAGCTTACATCAACCATCAGGGAGGGACAAGAAGCTCCCTAGCAATGATTGAAGTATCAAAGATAATTCGCTGGGCAGAGTCTCACTCTTGCCACCTGTCAGCAATCCACATCCCGGGAGTGGAGAACTGGGAGGCGGATTTCTTGAGTCGCCAGACTTTTCATCCGGGGGAGTGGGAACTTCATCCGGAGGTCTTTGCCCAAATACTTCGACGTTGGGGCAAACCAGAGATAGATCTCATGGCGTCTCGCCAGAACGCCAAACTTCCTCGCTACGGGTCCAGATCCAGGGATCCGGGAGCGGTTCTGATAGATGCTTTGACAGCACCTTGGAACTTCGGGATGGCTTATGTGTTTCCACCCTTCCCGCTGCTTCCTCGATTGATTGCCAAAATCAAACAGGAGAGAGCATCAGTGATTCTAATAGCGCCTGCATGGCCACGCAGGACTTGGTATGCAGATCTAGTGGACATGTCATCCTGTCCGCCTTGGTCTCTACCTCTAAGACAGGACCTTCTGATACAGGGTCCATTCAAACATCAAAATCTAACTTCTCTGAAGCTGACTGCTTGGAAATTGAACGCTTGATTTTATCAAAACGTGGGTTTTCTGAGTCGGTTATTGATACCCTGATACAGGCTAGGAAGCCTGTTACCAGAAGGATTTACCATAAGATATGGCGTAAATACCTATACTGGTGCGAATCCAAAGGTTACTCCTGGAGTAAGGTTAGGATTCCTAGGATATTGTCCTTTCTACAAGAAGGTTTAGAAAAGGGTTTATCGGCTAGCTCATTAAAGGGACAGATCTCAGCTCTGTCCATCTTGTTACACAGGCGTCTGTCAGAAAATCCAGACGTCCAGGCCTTTTGTCAGGCTTTAGCTAGGATCAAGCCTGTGTTTAAAACTGTTGCTCCGCCATGGAGTTTAAACCTTGTTCTTAACGTTCTACAAGGAGTTCCGTTTGAACCCCTTCATTCCATTGATATAAAGTTGTTATCTTGGAAAGTGTTATTTTTAATGGCTATTTCTTCGGCTCGGAGAGTCTCTGAGTTATCAGCTTTACATTGTGATTCTCCTTATTTGATTTTTCATTCAGATAAGGTAGTTCTGCGTACAAAACCTGGGTTCTTACCTAAGGTAGTCACTAACAGGAACATCAATCAAGAGATCGTGGTGCCTTCTCTGTGCCCGAATCCTTCTTCAAAGAAGGAACGTCTTCTACACAATCTGGATGTAGTTCGTGCCCTCAAGTTCTACTTGCAGGCAACTAAGGATTTTCGACAAACGTCTTCCCTGTTTGTCGTGTACTCTGGTCAGAGGAGAGGTCATAAGGCTTCGGCTACCTCTCTCTCCTTCTGGCTTCGTAGCATAATTCGTTTAGCCTATGAGACTGCTGGACAGCAGCCTCCTGAAAGAATTACAGCTCATTCTACTAGAGCTGTGGCTTCCACTTGGGCCTTTAAGAATGAGGCCTCTGTTGAACAGATTTGCAAGGCTGCAACTTGGTCTTCGCTTCATACTTTTTCCAAATTTTACAAATTTGACACTTTTGCTTCTTCGGAGGCTATTTTTGGGAGAAAGGTTCTTCAGGCAGTGGTTCCTTCTGTATAATGAGCCTGCCTATCCCTCCCGTCATCCGTGTACTTTTGCTTTGGTATTGGTATCCCAGAAGTAATGATGACCCGTGGACTGATCACACATAACAGAAGAAAACATAATTTATGCTTACCTGATAAATTCCTTTCTTCTGTTGTGTGATCAGTCCACGGCCCGCCCTGTTTTTTAAGGCAGGTAAATATCTTTTAAATTATACTCCAGTCACCACTTCACCCTTGGTTTCTCCTTTCTCGTTGATTCTTGGTCGAATGACTGGGAGTGGCGTAGAGGGGAGGAGCTATATGCAGCTCTGCTGGGTGAATCCTCTTGCATTTCCTGTTGGGGAGGAGTTATATCCCAGAAGTAATGATGACCCGTGGACTGATCACACAACAGAAGAAAGGAATTTATCAGGTAAGCATAAATTATGTTTTTCAAATAGGTTTTCCATTATTTTTGCTATCTGCTACTATCTACCAAAACAACTGCTGGAGTTGTCCTTATGTGTTGTGAGCATGAATACTTCATCAGTGAATTGAACACACATACATACATATCTTGATATTTTTGATCCATTTTGCTAGAAAATATATTTTGCTTACCAGACATCAAAATCCCTTTATAAAATATCCTAAATGGATATGAAACCAAAATGTTTGATTTCATTATTCAGCTAGTGCATGCAATTTTAAGGAACTTACTAATTTACTCCTATTCATTTTCTTCATTCTCTTGGTATCTGAAAAAATAGTAATGTAATCTTAGGAGCTGACCCATTTTTGGTTCAGCAACCTGGGTAGCGCTTGCTGATTGGTGGCTACATTTATGTGTGCTCTGAAGGCCAAGAAGCCACCTTGCACATGTACACTGATGCTGAAAAGTAAAACACTGTCATATTTTTAAACGGTGGATTGGCACTCATGTACCGATTCGAGCCAGAGAGTGAGCCCAGAGTAAGTTTCAAAGTTTATTATAAAAAAGAAAAATTGTAATACCGTGCAACAGTTGGACAGCAGGGGGCATTGCCTACTACACTACAGAAAGGAAATGGGAGGGGCGGAGGAACTGTCAAGAAAGGCAGGATAAGATATTTTTTATTTTATAGAGTTGCAAATAAAAAAATGATTATAGCAAGTTTCATGGGAATGGCATATTGTTGTACAGGAACATTCCCATACTCTTTAATTTCCTCTTTATCTTCTTTCTTGTCCTAAGGCTGTAGGTGGCAAGGATGGAAAAGCGAAGCAGAAAGTTATCATCTCTGATTGTGGGGAATATGTATAAAGATGCTTTTTACCCATGTAGTAATGTGCTTGTGCTGAAGATGAATGCTGGATTGGATGAACTGGCACAATGCTTTTTCATTTCATTCAATGGACACTTTTTTTTTTTTTTTTTCTTCTCCTTTTTAATATATTTTTCATAATTAAATAAGTTTTTTTTTTCTAACCCGTGTAATGTACATTATTAATGAGCTGGGAATTACTTGAAGCTCTACTTTTGATAAAAACTGAAATCAATCATCTATAGATTTTGGTTTTCTTTAGAAAAACATGAATATATAATTTCTCACAATGTGCATATATAATTTTTCAACCTGTCTGTGTATATAGTCATGTGTTAGAATTTATTCAACTGAAAAAAGAAAAAACAGAGGCGCCGACATGGCCTAGTAATGCAAAGATAAGTGACTCCAATAAACACAAATCCAGATGTATACTCACAAGAGCAGCGCACCCTGTGGTGCTATTGATGCAGGCCGGAGCCTCGCAATGGTCCAGCTCACTGTGGGATTGAAGTGGATACCCAGAAGATGTCCCTGAGGGGATTGATAGTAGATATCCTATGTGGACACAAAGTATATGCACATAGCCCAGTATTGTTAAGACAGAGAGACAAGTAAGTAAAGAATAAACTTACAAGATCCAATGCACCTCCAGGTGCATTAACAGCAGGCTGGGACCTAACAGTCGCCCAGCACACTGGAAAACTCCCAGTAGGTCCTGGTCTTCCTCGGGTGGCTAATAGCAGCACAGCCCAATTATGTACTCACAAAAAATACACCAAAGGGCAAGCAAGTGTATTAAAATGTATAAAACTTTAATAAAAAGGGACGCGTTTCTCAGCTGACTAAGAGCTGTTTCCTCAGGCTAAAAAATATATACTACTTATGCATTTGAACTTGCACCAAAATTGATCTTCATTTAGGAAAGGGACTTTTGTTCTTGTGCTGAAACATGCTTTTTAAATTGAGGCCACTGTGTTTGTGTGGAATATATTTGTGTAAAAGTGTGTTTTCCCCTATTTACTTCTTTTGAACCCCTACTACCACTACTGGCTGAGAAATGCAAAACCACATAAGTCTTGTAATCTGCTGGTGGCCACTTTAGAGATCTACTGGTAGATTCCAATCTTCCTTTTTGGGCACAACTGATTATTAGGGACACCAAAGCACCAGTTTTAGCACTGAGGAATTAAGGGACAGTGTACACACAGTATTTAAGTCTTCACCCACTAAGTAAATATTCAAACAAAAAATGTCCATATAATAAAAAAAGTACACATTACTCGCCTCGGACGTTTCCGTCGCAGTCTAACAGACTATGTAGGGAAGACGTTTCAAAAGGGCAAAGCTAGTCTGGAGATTGGTCCCACGCCCCCAGCCAATGGGAATATATTATTTAAACTACCAGCCACACACACTAGTCCCCGTGAGCATGCAAGCCCTATTGCATGTAATCTCAAAAAACTTGTGTGTGTGTGTGAAGAATGTGACATTATGTATGGTTAAATATGTTGCCGGTATACATGCGTCAACTTCCAAAACTGACCCAGAATTTGTTGCCCTACCCAACGCACCAATATACTACCTACTGTAGAAGACAGTGTACTGTCAACTTGTCTCCTCTTTAATGTGTTCCCAATTATCTATTTTGCCTGTTGGAGTGTATTGAATTGATTACAAATAGCTTCTTTAGTTTGCTTTTGTCATTTGAAATAACTGATTTTGTCTGTTTTATCTGCTACCTATATTGAAAGTTTCAACACTCAAAGGGACAGTCAACATCAGAATTGTTGTTGTTTAAAAAGATAGATAATCCCTTTATTACCCATCCCCCAGTTTTGCATCACCAACAGTTATAATAATAATACACGTTTTACCTCTGTAATTACCTTGTAGCTAAGCCTCTGCAAACTGCCCCCTATTTCAGTTCTTTTGACAGACTTGCATTTTAGCCAATCAGTGCTGACTCCTAGGTAACTTCACGTGCATGAGTTCAATGTTATCTATAAGAAACACATAAACTAACGCCAT
Source organism: Bombina bombina (assembly GCF_027579735.1). NCBI lineage: Eukaryota > Metazoa > Chordata > Amphibia > Anura > Bombinatoridae > Bombina > Bombina bombina. Next base: position 630,112,938 of record NC_069501.1, read on the forward strand.
TTAGTGGTGAAAAACTGTCAAAATGCATTCAGGTTAATGGCGGCCTTCAAGGTCTAAGAAATTAGCATATGAACCTCCTAGGTTTAGCTTTCAACTTAGAATACCAAGATAACAAAGCAAAATTGGTGATAAAAGTATAATGGAAAGTTGTTTAAAATTACATGTCATATTTGAATCATGAAAGTTTTATTTTGGACTTGACTATCCCTTTTAGTATTGCCAAAAAATTACACTTCCAGTGGGGGGTTAGAAGAGATAAGTACTAACATGTTAAGTTTTAACTGTTATTTATAAGTATTAGGTTTTGGTATACAGAGATACAATAAGGAGACTTTGTGTGTGTGTGTTAATAAAGAGTAATAAGATTAGGCGATTTGATCTCCCTGCAAGCCCAGCCCATTGAATGAGTTGTGGTTTCAAAGGGTAAAACCTGATAATTAATATACATAAATAAACCTAATGGAACAATTTCATATACTTTACAGCACACTATCCCTAAATAATAAAATATATAATTTATAACAAATTTAAATGTTATAACTATACAATATGCAGTGTGCAAGGCATGGGCACTAGCACATCCGTCAGAAAGGTATTTTCACATACTCATGAATGAACACACAGAAGCATTTATCTTGCTTGGTTCAGTGTTGACACAATGACATCACTGGGAGGCTTGCTTATGCACAAACAGTAAATACAGAAAAAAAGGATTGTTTAGAAAAATTTAAATAATTTCAAATTGTTCTTTAATTTAAAGGAACATTCTACTTGTTTTTTTATTAATGTTTAAAAAAAGATACCTTTAGTACCCATTCACAAGCTATATGCATAGCCAACATTGTTATATTAATATACTTTATAACCGCTGTTTGCCTGTTTCTAATCCCCAGAAAGCCGCCCCTCATCTAAGTGCTTTTTAAATATTGCACAACAGCTAGACAGTGCTAGTTCATGTGTGCCATATAGATAACATGTTGCTCACTCCCATGGAGAATGACTATTGTTATGCAAGAACCAGCAATGATTGGCTAAAATGCTAAATTGTAAAAAGCACTGAGATAAGGGACAGACTGCAGTGGCCTAGATTGTAGAGGTAAAAAGTATTGCTGCTTTCTGAATAGCAAGAGAATATAGTAAATTTAATAATTTAAGTCCCTTAGAATTGCATGCTCTATGTGAACCATGAAAATGTAATTCTGACTTTCCTGTCTCTTTAGGCAGCGTTACCTGCCAAAACACACTAAAGGATAATAAACGGATGTGAGTTACTGTCTCCAAGGGACAATGAGTAGCTTTGCCCAGCAGTTTAATGTCCTTTAACTTCCTGCAGCATGGAATTACTTCCACTATCAATGTTGTTAGTATGGCAAAAATGTTTAATCCCCCCCCCCCCCAAAAAAAAACCATAACACAAATAATAATAAAAAATACAATACCCTCTATAAAACTGTCCACACTAACATATATGCAAAAATAAAAAAATTTAAAAACAATCAAGAAAATTAAAATAACAAAAAGACGAGGTCAGCTTTAAGATAGTGAGACACAACCACAAGATGACCTACTTCACACAGGCAATCACCTATTTCAAAATCCTGCATGTTGTTTAGGTGAAAAATCCTAATCAGGCCCTGAGAACACCTTGTAACACCACAGAACACTCCTACTGCCAAACCCCTTATTTCGCTTCTGTAAGATCTCTGATACAAACACCTAACTATACAGCAAAATGATTTTACCATAACAGAAAATTTACCGTTTACACAAATTTACAGATCCCGTTTAGTGAATGTGGTTTTTTTAATTGTTGCAGCTGTATACCATGTATTGAGCCATCAAGAAAATATAGGTGAAATGAGCCTCACTGAAGCTCTAACATAATGTTACATAAACAATGAGACCCCTCACCAGCATAACAAGTAATAATAATTTTTTTTTTGGGGGGGGGGGAATGTATATTTTACTAGACCTCCAGGTCAAATACTGGACTAAACAGTCACAAAACTGGTGCGCTTACCGCCACTTGCAGGGACTCCTTATGGCGTTTCTTCAGTCCGGACACTTGACTTGCTTTCGACAGGACCGCAACTCCGGTGCAGGATGCGGTGTGATCTGCCCAACACACCAGGAAATTACATCAATACATATGATGCTTCTGCACTCTTGCTTGTCCGGTAAGTATAAAAGCTACTGACAGGCAGACTTTAGAACAATCATTTAATGCTTAAAACCAAGGCAATACACAGCAAAATAAAATCATCATACAATGAAGGTCACAGAGGAACCATGCATACGTGTTTCATGCAGGTTCACCGCACTTGTTCACTGCTCCATTGGTCCTCCATGATTGGTCCTTTTATTCACACCTTTAATTTACACACCTGTGTTCATATATTACTTAACCCTCAACGCTGTACACCATCTATTGGGTTCTAATACAATAGACTTTCTGCACCTTTCTTGATGCCCATATTATTTTTTATATATATGAACACATTTATTTCCTTCCTAAGCTAAGGAGAGTCCACGATTTCATTACTTACTGTTGGGAAATACAACACCTGGCCAAATGGAGGAATCAAAGACACCCCAGCCAAAGACTTAAATATCACTTCCACTTCCTCATTACCCCAGTCATTCTTTGCCTTTCGTCACGTTAGGAGGTTGCATAGAAGTGTCAGAAGATTTGGAGAGTCCTGAAAAGGATAGGACTGGAGTTTTAAGTAGTCATGTCAACCTCTCAGTATTGATGAAAGTTAGAGTCTGGAGATGCAGGGAAAGTTTTTCTGCAAAACCATCTAGACTACTGCTATCAGCTCCTAAGCATTCAGTGTTGACGAGTTTCACTGCCTGCTTTCTCTCACTCAAGTCCATGTCAGGAGCGCTGCTATAAGACTGTCACACTTGAGATCCATAGACAGGGTTAATATCCTCTGAAGGGGGTTTATTGAACAGTTGGGGTTAATTAATCAGTGTATTAATTATTTACATGCTGCTTTGTGTGATTTTTTTTCCTGGGCTGATAGTCTGTGTTTTTGGCTGGAACAAACAGGTTTCACTTTTAAGTTTCACATTTTCGTTTTTGAAAGTGTTGCCCAGCTCCTATTACTTGCTGTACTTGTAATAACAGGTCTTTGTTCATTTCCTCCATTCCGGCTGAGACTTGAACCTGAGGAGAGTGTTTCCTCTGTTAACTGTCTGGGTCTAGGAGGTGGTGAGTGCCCTAGCCATTGGGAGTATAAAGGTGCCATTTTCTATAATAAAAAGCGTTTTCTTTTTGTGTCCTCCTTTGGGTATAACTTGAGCTATGGAGGACTCTGACATGTTAGCAGGTACGCCTTCTGTACTAAATCATACCTGTTTATATTGTGAGGACGCAGTTGTTTTCCCGCTCACCCAATTATGTTCCACATGCCTTAACACCGTTTATAAAGTCTAAGAAGGGAGACAAGCCTGCTAAGGCTCTTAGTCACTCGGAGCCTTCTATCTCTCAGGACTCGGCGTCCCGTGAGATTACTATCCTTGCTACATTATCCACTCCACATGCAGTTCCCCGTAGCACATCCTTGATCCGGAGGGGTTCTTCTTCCTGCGGACTTTGCCGCGCAGTTACAAACGGCGGTGTGTGCGGCCCTCAGTGCATTACCTCACTCTAACAAACGCAAGAGAAAGGTTACACATAGCTCTCCTGACCTGGAGTCATCTAAATATTTATCGGATTTAGCTATTATGTCCCAGTTATCCGATGATGAGTTAACCTCTGTAGCTTCAGAGGGTGAACTTTCTGGGTCAGTGTCCTTAGCGTCTAAGCCTACTGCTGCGGAGGAACCGTTTTTTTTATTAATGGAGTTTCTGTTTACGTTAGAGGTTTCAGAGGCCACGCTGCCTAAAGAACCTATGATACCTAAATTAGACAGAGTTACAAGATACAAGATAGGCTTCAAATCTTATCCGCCAAGGGGCAGATTCCTTCTCTCAAATCTGTCTACCAGACTAGAAAAGAGGGATGCCTTTCTAGGGTGTGTTGGGGATCGATCCTCCTTAGGAGTTGTCCCAGTGCCTATCGAAGAAAGAGGTTTGGGGGTTTTTTAAAACCTTTTTCGTGGTACCAAAGAAGGAGGGAACTTTCCACCCAATTCTGGACCTAAAGTGCTTACACAAATTTCTCAGTGTCCCTTCAAGATGGAGACGATAAGGTCCATCTTTCCTTTAATTCAGGAAGGCCAGTTTATAACCACTATAGATCTGAAGGACGCTTACCTTAATGTTCCAATCCACAGGGAACACTTTCAGTTCCTGAGGTTTGCATTCCTGGACCAGCACTTCCAGTTCATTGCCCTTCCGTTTCGCCTAGCTACTGCTCCAAGAATCTTTAGAAAGTTTTGGGGGCTCTTTTAGCCGTTGCCAGAACTCAGGATATTGCAGTAGCCCCATACTTGGACGATATTCTGGTGCAAGCACCATCCTTTCGTCTTGCGAAAGAATTCTCAGAGTCCTTTCTCAGTCTTCTTCCATCACATGGATGGAAGATAAACTTGGAAAAAAGTTCTCTTATCCCAAGTACCAGGGTGGAATTCCTGGGTACTATAATAGACTTCATATCCATGAGGATATTTCTAACAGACCAGAAACGTTGCAAGCTAACTTCGGCGTGTCTTGCCCTCCGGAGTCCCTCTGTGGCTCAGTGTATGGAGGTAATTTGTGTCCTGCATGGACATCATTCCTTTTGCCAAGTTCTGTCTCAGACCTTTACAACTGTGCAGATCATCTGTCCCGAGGGACATGCTTCTTAAGACCATCCTGGGAGATTGTGACTACGGACGCAAGCCTATCCGGATGATGAACTGTTTGGGGTGCCAGGAAGTCCACAGGGGTTGTGGACTCGGGAGGAGTTCTCCGTCCTGATCAATATTTTGGAACTATGGGCAATCGTCCAAGGTTATCATATTTCTATCAGACAATATAACCTCTGTGGCTTACATCAACCATCAGGGAGAACGAGAAGTTTCTTGGCGATGAAGGAAGTATCTCAGATTCTGGAGTGGGTGGAGGCCCACAGCTATTTGCTGTCAGCGATCCACATTCCGGGTGTGGAAAACTGGGATGCAGATTTTTTTTTACCAGGCAATCCTTCCATCCAGGGGAATGGTCTCTCCATCCCGAGGTGTTTGCAGAGATATGCAGCAAGTGGGGGACGCCAGGAGATAGATCTCATGGCATCCAGCTTCAATACCATGCTACCCAGGTACGGGTCGAGGGATCCCCAAGCGGATCTAATAGATGCACTAGCAGTGCCCTGGAGGTGCAAACTCGTATATCTTTTTCCTCCATTACCTCTTCTTCCTCGAGTGGTGGCCCACATCAAGCAGGAGTGGGTATCAGTAATCCTGATTGCTCCATCGTGGCCGCGAAGGACGTGGTTCGCGGATCTAGTGGGGATGTCCTCATCTCCTCCGTGGAAGTTACCTTGTCACAGAGACCTGCTGATACAAGGTCCATTTGTTTATCAAATTCTAGATTCTCTGAGGCTGACTGCATGGAGATTGAACGCTTAGTCTTAGCCAAGAGAGTTTTCTCTGAGAGTGTCATTGATACTCTTATCAAGCTTGTAAACCAGTTACTCGGCGTATCTACCACAAGGTGTGGAGCACCTACTTATTCTGGTATGAAGAGCGTGGTTTTTCCTGGCACAGAGTTAAGGTTGCCAGGATCTTATCTTTTCTCCAGGATAGGCTGGAGAAGGGCCTTTCTGCTAGTTCCCTGAGGGGACAGAATTTGTCCCTGTCGGTTTTATTGCACAAGAGACTGGCTGAGCTTCCAGACGTGCAGTCCTTTGTTAAGGCTCTGATAAGGATCAGACCTGTGTTTAGATCTGGGGCTCCTCCTTGGAGCCCAAATCTTGTTCTTCAGGTTTTGCAAAAAGGTTCCGTTTGAGCCTCTGCATTCCGTTGACATTAAATTGTTATCTTGGAAGGTTCTCTTTTTATTGGCTTTTGCCTTTGCGTGCAGAGTTTCTGAGATCTGTGCTTTGCAATATGAGCCCCCTTATCTGATTTTTAATGCAGATAAGGCAGTTTTACATACTAAATTAGGTTTTCTTCCTAAGGTTGTGTCAGATTGCAACATCAATCAGGAGATTATGGTTCATTCCTTGCGTCCTAATCCTCCTCCATCAAAGGAACAATTACTTCACAATTTGGATGTGGTTCGTGCCTTGAAGTTCTATCTTCAGGTTACTAAGGAGTTTAGACAATCTTCCTCTTTGTTGTCTATTCGGGAAGCATAAGGGGCATAAGGCTACTTCGACTTCCCTATCTTTTTGGTTAAGGAGTGTCATCCGCTTAGCTTATGAGACAGCGGGACATCGTCCTCCTGAGAGGATAACAGCTCATTCCACTAGAGCAGTGCCTTCCTCTTGGGCCTTTAAAAACAAGGGCCTCTATAAATCAGATTTGTAAGGCAGCTACCTGGTCCTCCTTACATACTTTTTCAAAATTTTACAAGTTTGATGTTTTTGCTTCTGCATAAGCAGCTTTCGGGAGAAAAGTTTTGCAGGCTGTGGTGTCCTCAGAATAGGGTCCGCCTCTTCCTTTTTGTTCCCTCACGTTATTCATTCAGTGTCCTCTGGAGCTTGGGTATAGTTTTCCCAACAGTAAGGAATGAAGCCGTGGACTCTCCCTATCTTTGGAAGGAAAACATAATTTATGCTTACCAGATAAATTCCTTTCCTTCCTAATAGGGAGAGTCCACGGTCCCCGTCTGTTTTTTCTTATCTATGGGCGGTCCCCTATTATTTATTTTATTCTTCTGGCACCATTTATACCCTAATGTTTCTCCTACTTCTCCTTGTTCCCTCGGCAGAATGACTGGGGTAATGAGGAAGTGGAAGGGATATTTAAGCCTTTGGCTGGGGTGTCTTTGCCTCCTCCTGGTGGCCAGGTGTTATATTTCCCAACAGTAAGAAATGAAGCCGTTTACTCTCCCTATCCGGAAGGAAAGTAATTTATCTATTAAGCATAAATTATGTTTTTCTTTATCGTCCCCTCTGGCCAAAATTGGAACATTACCTGTACTTTCTTTCCTAAGATACGGTGAGTCCACGGATTCATCAATTACTTTTGGGAATATCACTCCTTGCCAGCAGGAGGAGGCAAAAAGCACCACAGTCAAACTAAGTATCACTTCTCTTCCCACAACCCCCAGTCATTCTCTTTGCCTTTGGTGCAAGGAGGAGGTGAAGTTTAGGTGTCTGAAGAAAATTGGATTTATTCACTTCAATCAAGATTTTATTATTTTGAAAGCCAGAGTAGGTTTGCTCTGATCTTTCTTTTCAAGATTGGGTTTAGCCGTACTCCACGTTAGTCTCTTCAGTAGGGCAGTGGTGACTTTAAAGCAGTTAGGAAAATGCAGCAAGCCCCATCTCACAAGTTCCTAACATGTTGCTACCCTAGTATAGAAAGCCAGAGTAGGTTTACTCCGTTCTTTCTTGTTTCCACAGGTCTCTTTGAGGAGTGGCATCCTCTCATACCAGGTGAGCTGTCCTCCTGCCGGACAGCTAGATGTGCAGGTAAGGGCCTGGTATTTCAGGGCTGGACTGTACTGTGAAGTCAGGATCAGACTGATATGCTTCAGGAAAGTTCTTCTCTGTGGAAGACACATGTTGAGGAAAAAGAGGCTGCTTCTTGGGTAGTAACTAGCCATAGAACAAGCTATTTTGCTATTGTTCGTTCCCAGGTTGAACGCTTCTCTTCTCTTTTTATTTATGCAAATTATGACACTTAGGGAAGTCTCCCATAAGTGTGATGCGGGAATCCAGACATGGACCCGTTGCTCAGTGTGCCTAGAGGGATATGGCTGCACCTCACTGACAAGGCCCACAATAGGCCGAAACGTACGTGTGGGGTTTTGCTGTTTGTCTCATTCAGAGAAGGATTGCCTGGTATTTCGGTGCTGGACTGTACTGTGAAGTCAGGATCAGACTGATATGCTTCAGGAAAGTTCTTCTCTGTGGAAGACACATGTTGAGCAAAAAGAGGCTGCTTCTTGGGTGGGAACTAGCCATAGAACAAGCTATTATGCTATTGTTCGTTCCCAGGTTGAGCGCTTCTCTTTTTTTATTTATGCAAATTATGACACTTAGGGAAGTCTCCCTAAGTGTGATGCGGGAATCCAGACGTGGACCTGTTGCTCAGTGTGCCTAGAGGGATATGGCTGCACTTCACTGACGAGGCCCACGATAGGCCGAAACGTACATCTGGGGTTTTGCTGTTTCTCTCGTTCAGAGAGGGATTGCCTGGTATTTCGGGAAACAGTCAATGTCACTGTCCAGCACCTCCTTGTAACTCACATGCAAGCTGTAGGGGCCTGCCACCCCAAACAATCAAAGTAATAATACAATACCAGCAGCACTGTGAATTTGAGATAGAAATACTCCGCTTTATTCCAGCATAGAGGGAACAGAAAAAGACAACGTTTCAGGCTATCTGCCCTTATTCATGTCCTAACAGGTAATACCCAAAATGCTCACCTTTATACACAATCACAGGTGGTTTAATTAATTTGACCCTCTCATTAACTCCTTCTTATTTCTTGCAGAGTTTACTTATATTATATCCCCACCTAGTGGTGCCTAGTATATTAACATTTTAAACAAAAACAGAACATTGTGGCAGCGAATATCTATACAAATAAATTCCATTCCATGTCCCTATTCATTCCTTTTGGATACATAGAAGCTAACTTATAAATCCAATGTGCTTCTCGCCTCTTAAGATAAAGCTCTCTATTACCTCCCCTTCTTAAAGGGGTAACATGTTCAATTATCTGAAATCTAAGTTGAGAGACAGAATGACCAGCTTCAACAAAGTGGTGAGCCAATGGAGCTTCCTTATCCTTACGTCTTATTACTGATTTATGCTGTATTATTCTGTCCCTCACTTTTTGGGTCGTCTCGCCCAAATAAATGATCTTACATGGACATTTGATTAAATAAACTACATAAGTAGTATTGCATGTGTGAAATCCACATATTTTAAATTTCTGACCTGTAAGGGGATGTGTGAATGTATCTCCTTTAATCATACTATTGCAATTTGAACATGATAGACAAGGGAAGCAACCATTCCTCTTAGATGTAATATATCCTGTATTATCTGTTTTATTACTGCCTACATCGGCCCTCACCAGTCTATCTTTAATATTGCAAGACCTTCTATATGCTGAAAGGGGATAACTTTTAGAAATCTCATGTATTGGAAGTCAATCCCTCATTAAATGCCAATGTTTCCTCACAATCCCTGAAATACGTTTACTTTAACACTCAGAAACAAAAGCCATTCTATTCTGTTTTTGTTTTTGTTTACTCCCTTCATTTATTTTGGGTCTCAATACCTCTATTCTGGGAATTTCATGGACTTTTTTAATAGTTTCTTGAATATTAAACTTAGGATAACCCCTTACAATAAACGTATTACCCATCTCACTTAATCTAGTTTTAATCAAAGAGTCATCTTGTACAATGCGTCTCACTCTCAATAATTGGCTGTATGGAAGGGACTTAAAGGGACAGTCTACACCAGAATTTTTATTGTTTTAAAAGATAGATAATCCCTTAATTACCCATTCCACAGTTTTGCATAACCAACACAGTTATATTAATATACTTTTAACCTCTGTGATTATCTTGTATCTAAGCCTCTGCAAACTGCCCCTTTATTTCAGTTCTTTTGACAGACTTGCAGTTCCTGCTCCCAGATAACTTCACGGGTACAAGCACAGTGTTATCTATATGAAATACATGAACTAACACCCTCTAGTGGTGAAAAACCTGTTAAAATGCATTCTGAAAAGAGGTGGCCTTCAAGGTCTAAGAAATTAGCATATGAACCTCCTAGGTTAAGCTTTCAACTAAGAATACCAAGAGAACAAAGCAAAATTGGTGATAAAAGTTAATTTGGAAAATTGTTTAAAATGATATGCTCTATCTGAATCATGAAAGTTTATTTTGGCCTAGACTGTCCCTTTAAGTAGGGTCTCCGGATGTGCACTAGTAAAGTGCAACAAACTGTTGCAATCTGTTTCTTTAGTATATAAATCTGTTTTTAAAACATTACCTTCCTTATATACTAGAGTATCCAAAAAAGGGACAGATATTTCACTATGTGTCAATGTGAATTTAATGTGGGATGTAGCAGCATTAAGGGTAGATACAAATTTCTCTAGGGATCCAATGTCCCCCCACCACACGCCAAAAATGGCATCTATGTAGCGTCACCAGGTGGCACCACATAGTAAGAACAATTCATTTTCAAACACAAATTTTTCTTCAAATTGATTCATGTATATATTGGCGTAGGTGGGGGCGACATTGGATCCCATGGCAGTTCCCTGTCTCTGCATATAAAAAGTGTCCTGGAATAAAAAATAATTGTAATAGAGAACAATTTCCAACAATTCTATGATAAATTCCTGTTGAATAATCGGATAATCATTAGTGGAGGACAATGTTTCCCTTACAGCTCCTAACCCACTAGAGTGGGTGATAGACGTATACAAACTAGTTACGTCTAGAGTGTACAATATACATTTATTGGAAGTAATATCTAGATTTTCTAATTTCACCAAGAAATCACTAGTATCTTTTATATACGACATAGATTTTACTACATATGGTTGTAATAATTTGTCTAAGAAGATAGAAATATTTGAAAATACAGAGTTAGTGCTTGCCACAATTGGTCTCCCAGGTGGTGTAGATCTATTCTTATGAATCTTTGGGACCATGTAAAATATAGGAATAGCATCCCCTGCCAGCTAAAACTGTTTGGTTTCTGAATCTATAATTCCATTTTTTTCAGCTCTTTCCACGCACCCAAAGATTTATTAATTTTGTGGGGTCATAAGTCAATTTTTTTTATAATATCTCTGTTTTTCTTTAGATTATCCATTGCTGCATATTCCAATTTAGACATATTTCTATTAAAACTTAATGATTTCTGTTTTGATTTTAATACTTCAATATCTTTATTAACTAAATCAATAAATGTATCCATGCTACTGTGGTAATTACAGGTTGTGTAATTGCTCTTACTCCTTAAGCCCACTTATTTTATACTAAGACAATCAACATTGTCAATATTATTTATACCATTTGCTTTCATGATAATGGGTTTCTTGGAATTACTAACAGGCACAGTGTCCATCATATATTGCTGTCCATAGAATGACTTTAACTTTAAGTTTCCGGTAGAACCTTTGTAAATCCTGTTCCAACTCAAAGAAATTACATTTTACCTTATCGCAGAATGATAATCCCCTTTCCAGGAGTGAGCGTTCATCGGCACCAATACCTTTCGCAGTGATATCAACCACTAACGTTTGCCCCCTCTGCGAGTATTCCTCTTGTGGGTCACCTGCTGATTCTCTCTGGCTGTTCCTTCGATGTTTCCTGCCGCCTCTGCGCCGCTTGTTTCTGAGTCCCCCGAGGAACTTGAACCAAGAGTGGTATCGGAGCCATCCTGCTTGTTATTGCGGCGGAAGCGTCTTCGTGCTACACCAGAAATGTTCCACCTCATCCTTCCGGTCGGGTCCCGGGTCCACCGATATACAGTTCCGGACTGGTATCTCTGGATCTTGTTCATCTCAGAGAAATTTCTCATGCTTCCTCACTTCCATCTCCTTGCAAAGCTCACCTATCTTTTCTTTAGTTGCGGTGAGTAATTTGTCTACTTCTATGCTGGTTAAATCATTCTTTAGATCAGCTTCAATCTTTTTAATGGCATCCTTCTGAGCCTCAATGGTTTGTTGTAAGTACTCCACAGTCAATACCATCAAATTGAATGAGCATTTGTTTAATATAAGCTCAAACTTATGGCAATATTCCTGGTTGTCAGCCAATAGAGTGGGGCGAGTATTCATCCTCAAGCCCCTTGGGTTACGCTGCACCCGGTAGTATTCAGCTAGCGTTGCTGCATGCAACTCAAAAGACATTTGCTTTCTTTAAATTTTTTCATAGTCCTTTGCACAAATGTCAGTGTGTGGAGTCTTAAGGAAATCTCTTGACCCCTTCACCAGAGTAGTTATTCGTGCTGCCTCAATATCGGTATAACCAAAAACTTTTATTCCCTTTGTATTCATAATTTCTATTTTAGACAGGAGTGCTCGTGGCAGCAGGCAGGTTAACAATAGAAAACAGTCAATATCACTGTCCAGCACATCCTTGTAGCTCACGTGCAAGCTGTAGGGGCCTGCCACCCCAAACAATCAAAGTAATAATACAATACCAGCAGCACTGTGGACTTGAGATAGAAATACTCAGCTTTATTCCAGCATAGAGGGAACAGAAAAGAATCCAGACGTGGACCCGTTGCTCAGTGTGCCTAGAGGGATATGATTGCACCTCACTGACGAGGCCCACAATAGGCTGAAACGTACGTCTGGGGTTTTGCTGTTTCTCTCGTTCAGAGAGGGATTGCCTGGTATTTGTATGTATGTATGTATTGGGTACTTGTAAAGCACGTCTAATCACCCGTAAGGGTCTCAAGGCGCTGCTGTATTTCGGGGCTAGACTGTACTGTGAAGTCAGGATCAGACTGATATGCTTCAGGAAAGTTCTTCTCTGTGAAAGGCACATGTTGAGCATAAAGAGGCTGCTTCTTGGGTGGTAACTAGCCATAGAACAAGCTATTATGCTATTGTTCGTACCCAGGTTGAGCGCTTCTCTTCTCTTTTTATTTATGCAAATTATGACACTTAGGGAAGTCTCCCTAAATGTGTGATGCGGGAATCCAGACGTGGACCCATTGCTCAATGTGCCTAGAGGGATATGGCTGCACCTCACTGATGAGGCCCACAATAGGCCGAAACTTACGTTTGGGGTTTTGATGTTTCTCTCGTTCAGAGAGGGATTGCCTGGTATTTTGGGGCTGGACTGTACTGTGAAGTCAGGATTAGACTGATATATTTCAGGAAAGTTCTTCTCTGTGAAAGGCACATGTTGAGCAAAAAGAGGCTGCTTCTTGAGTGGTAACTAGCCTTAGAACAAGCTATTATGCTATTGTTTGTTCCCAGGTTGAGCACTTCTCTTCTCTTTTTAGAAGTGCCTTTTTTGTCTTCTGGGGCTAGGAGGCTGGCACTGAAGGGGTTAAGGACTCCCTGTATCTTATATGGGACACAAAATCCTTACTTAAGGATGTTTCATGTCAGTGAGCAGGCACATATGAAATGTGACAAAGGAGACTTGGGGTGTAAGCTCTTTCACGGCAAGGAAGGGGTTAACCCTATATGGTGGCTCAGTAAAAAAAATAAATTCTGGTTTATAAATATTTTGTTCATCGGGTTTAATCTTTCCCTAGGTCACATTACAGGGCTAAAAGCTTGTTATGCTAAGGGGAGCATTATTGTATTAAGCTATTTGATTCTTGGGCTGCACGGAGTGGGCACGCTCTTTCTACTAGAGACGCCATTCCTGTGGACTGTCTATATCCGCTTGTTATGTTAAGCGTAGCAGAGTTATACTTTAAAAATGTTTACTTCTAGCCTCCACTTTCCTTGTGTTATTAGCTTAAGGAATCGGCAGAATGAAACGCGATGTAGATGTGTGCTTCATTTCCTTGCTGATTTTTGTTCCTGCTTCTTCACTGTGTCAGGACGGCTCTATAGCGGCGCGGAGCCATGTAGCAAGCTTGAACTGCCACTAGTCAGAGGCAGTTTTTTAGATCTGAACTTGTGGATAATTTTAAGACATTTCAGGACTTAAAGCACAGGGGACTCAAAAAAGATTAAGACTGTTTATTTTACTTCCCTAGAACTCAAATGTTTGAAAGTGCGCCTTTTCAGTTAGCTGTTTAATTCTAAGTTACTCTGAACCCCGCCTCGTTCTGTGAACAGAGCAGCGTTCTGGTCACTGTCTGTTTTAATTTCAGGGAGCAGCTCTGTTTTTTTTCTTCAAGTTAAGGGAACATTGCTTGCTTTCTAGTATAAACGTTTTCAAGAATAGAGGCGTTTATTATGATTATGTGTATATGTACATACAGTGTTTGCTTCTTTTATGTTCACTTTAGTAAGTGGAAACATTTGATTGTCTTGGAACAAGGGTCTGTTTCTACAGATATTAAAGCTAATGCTTTTCAAAAATAAGAATTTTTTTTTTGAGCATCTTGTTCCTCAGCATAACTTTTAGACAGTTTATTTGTCTATGTGCACATTTGCCAAAGCTTTTGATTGTATTCATAGCTTGTTGCCTCTGAGCCTCATGTCTCCAAGGATGATGCTGTTCAGGCAAGACCACAGCTTTCTCCTTAAAACGTCCAAAGTCTTCATGGCGCCACATGCAGTGCCCTGAGGTTCCAATCAATCTCCCGGAGGAGTGTATTAGCCTGCAGATTCTGCAGCTCAGGTATTCTCTCAATATCTGCGGCTTTATCTGCCTTTCTTTTCCTTCAGGGAAAAAGCAAGAGCACATTTAAATATTCAGATAGTAAGGTTTCTGCTCCATTTCTGCTAAATATATTGCTATCCCTCATAAGTCTGACGCGGTGCAGTTGCTAGTAGCTTCTGAGGGTGATATATCAAATTCGGACAGTATAATTCCTTCATCTGATACTGAAGAGTATCCTTCAGATTTTAGCTTGAACATCTTCGTGTATGGTAAGGAGGTTTTGGCTAATTTGGTGCGACTCCGATAAGTATGTCATTGTCAACCCTAAGAATCTAGTGAACTTTATCAATACTAGGATTCCTGTTCCAGGCCATGCTAGGAGATTTTTCACAGGAATAGGAGTATTCAGGGATTCCTTTTACTCCATCTCCTGTTTTTGAAAAGATGTTTCCTGTCGCTGTCTCCTTTAAAGATCATGGCACATGGTGCCTAAAGTAGTAGGTCATGTCTATTCTGGCTAAGCAAACTACGATTCCTAGAGAGGATGGCTGTTCTTTTCAGGATCTATGGACTAAGCTGAAAGCTTACATGGAAGTTTGTTTTGCCAGTGTGTCAAGTGTGGCACTTTATTGGTTAAATCAATTTGATAGGGACTCCTTTAGAGGAGATCCAGTTCAGAATTAAGGCAGTTTTTTAGCGGGGAGCTAAGATATCTGGCTTTGCTGTGCTAGCCGTGGGGTGTTGTTGCTTTTTCATGGTCAGTGGATTTTTCCTTTGAGGCCAAGCTTCTGATGCTTCCTTACAGGGGTAAGACCTTGTTTTGCCTAATCTGACAGGAATATTTCTGATTCTACGGGTGGATCTTTTCTACCACGAGGAAAGATGTATAGACCTAAAGGAGTTTCCCCCAATCCGGGTTTGGTCCAAGTGGGGGGGGTTAAATCTCTCTGTCTTCAAACATGGATATGAGATGCCCCCAGATAGGCTGTGGACATAGTACCTCAGGGTTACTACATAGTAGTCATTCCTTCCCTCCCTGAGGCAGGTTCCACCTCTCAATTTTATCTGCAGGTCAGATAACTATGAGGCATTTTTGTAGTGCGTTTGGGACTTCTCTTCCATGTGAATAGTTCCAGTTCCTGTAAGGGAACAGGGTCTGAATTTTATTTATTCCTGTTTGTGGTTCCCGAAGAAAGAGGGATTTTTTTTTCTTATAGTAGACCTAAAGTGTCTCAATAAGTTGTCTCAGGGTACTGTTCTTCAAATGGAAACCAGTGGTTCCATTCTTCCTTTGGTCTAGGAGGGTCAGTTCATGGTGACCTTAGACCTGAGGGAAATGTTCCTGAGTTTTGCCTTTCTGTCAATCTCTTTCAGATTGTGACTCTTCCCTTTGGCCTTGCCATAGCTCTCAGAGGGGGCTATATTGAGCCATCTTTTGAACAAGCAAACTCTCTCTTAGTGATTTCTTGTTGTCTTTTTTTCATTCCCTCGGATGGAAGTGAATCTGAAAATTAGTTCCCTTGTTCCAGCTACAGGTGTAGTTTCTTAGGAACCATATTAGTTTTCTTATCTCTGAAAATATATTTGACAGAGGTCAGAAAATAGAGGATTCTTCCTCTTGCTTCTTTCAGCACTCTACTGTTTGGCCCTTCAGTGGATCAATGTATGGCGGTATTTGGTCTGATGGTTGCTTCATTGGATATCATTCCTTGCTCGATTACATCTGAGAGTCTGCCGTTATGCATGTTCAGATAGTGGCTCTGTCTCGGAGGATAGATCTAGATCTGTCGACATGAGATTCTTCTCTGTGGATCAGAAAGGGGAATTAGTGGTAGAGCGCTCGCTTAACTTGCGAAAGGTAGCAGGATCATTGTCCGTATTTTCCAGAATCTTTTTGGTTTTCTCAGGAGCGTCTGTCTCGGGGCACATGCTTCCGGAGACCTTCCTGAGTAATAGTGACCACGGTCGCTGACCTGTTGGGTTGGTGACTATGGACCTGGGAGGAGTCTGTTCTCCCCATAACTATTTTGGAGTTGAGAGCGATCTTCAATGCTCTGGTGACTTGGCCCCAGTTGTCTTACCTGTTTTTTCAGGTTCTAGTTGAACAATTTCATCTCAGTGGTTACATTAACCACCTGGGAGGAACCTGGAGTTCATTTGCCAAGATTGGCGCGGATTTTATGGTGGGCGGATGCTCACATTCGTTGTTTATCCACTATTCACATTTCAGGAGTGAATACCAGGAGCAGACTTCTTAAACAGTCAGATTTTTCATCCCGAGGAGTGAGCGCTTCTTCTGGAGGTTTTCTACAGGTTATCCCTCAAATGGGGGGTGCTGGAGTTGGAAATGGCATTAAGCCAAGCTTCCAAGTTATGTTAAAAGTCAAGAAATCATCAGACTGCTCTGTTAAATACCCTGGCGGTTCCTGGGGATTTCCGTCTGAGATCCCTGTTTCTTGGTTTGTTCTCCTTCCACGGGTCAATGCTTGTATCAAATGGGAGTGAGCATCGGTATTTTAATAAGTCCTGCATAATCGCAGGATCTGGTATACAGACCTAGCGGAGATGTCATCCTTCCACCTTGGTGGTTGTTCTTGAGGAAGGACTTTCTAATTCAGCTCCCATTCTTTCATCCAACTTTTTTTTTAAAAAAACTTTCTGCTTGGAGTTTGAATGCTTTGTTTTGTCTAAGCATGGTTTTTCTGTATCTGTCTTTGAGACCAAGCCTGTTACTGGTGTCCTTTCCCATAAGATATGGCGTAAATTCCCTGATTGGTGTGAATCACAGGACTACTCTTGGAAGTAGGGTCAAGATTCCTAGGCATTTTGTCCCTTCTCCGGGAAGGACTGGAGGATGCGTTCTCTTTTTCTACACAAGTGTCTGGCGGCTATGCCAGACGTGTAATCTTTTTGTCAGACCCTGGTTAGTATCAGGACTGTGTGTTAGTCTTATGCTCCTCTTGGATTTTTAACCTTGTTTGAAGGTTTTGCAGCAGGCTCAGTTTGAGCCATAGCATTCCATAGATTTTAAGAAATTTTTCTCTTGGAAGTTTTTCTTTTTTTGCTTATCTTCTGCTCTGAGAGATTAGGTACACTCGGCTTTGCAGTGTGATTCGCTTTATCTTACAGATAAAGCGTTTTTTTATCCTAAGTGGAAATATTGTTTGGGAATTGGTTGTTCCCTTTCTGTGTCCTCTTTCTTATCTCTTGAGGATGTGCACAATTTGGATGTTGTGCGTACTTAATATTTTTTTCTTCTGTTTTTGTTTGTTTTCTCTGTACTAGAAAACTACTGCTACTTCTTTTTTCTCTGGTTGAGAAGTTTGCTCATTTGCTTTTCAGACAGCGGGGTTGCAGTCTCCTGAGAGAGTTATGCCTCATTACTCGAGGGCTGTCTCTTTTTCTTGGGCTTTCAAAAATTAAGCTTCTGTGGAACAGATTTGCAAGGCGTCAACTTGGTCTTCATTGCATACTTTTTCCAATTTTTATAAATTTGATATTTTTGCTTCGGCTGAGGATATTTTGGGAGTAAGGTTATTCAAGCGGTGGTGCCTTCTGTTTCGGTCTGCCTGTCTTGTCCCTCCCTATTCATCGGTGTCCTCTAGCTTGGGTATTGATTCCCAACAGTAATTGATGAATCCGTGGACTCACTGTATCTTAGGAAAGAAAAGAAAATTTATGCCTACCTGATAAATTTATTTATTTCCGGATACGAGTCCACGCCCCTGCCCTTTATTTCAAGACAGTTGTTTTTTACTAAACCTCAGGCAACTCTACACCTTGTGTTACTACTTTTTTTCCTCCATTTCCTTCGGTCAAATGACTGGGGGTTGTGGGAAGGGAAGTGATACTTAAAGGGACAGTCAACACCAGAATTGTTGTTGTTTTAAAAGATAGATAATCCCTTAATTACCAGTTCCCCAGTTTTGCATAACCAACACAGTTATAATTATACACATTTTACCTCTGTAATTACTTTGTATCTAAGTCTCAGCAAACTGCCACCTTATTTCAGTTCTTTTGACAGACTTGCATTTTAGCCAATCAGAGCTGTCTCCATGGTAAATTCACGTGCATGAGTTCAAGGTTATCTATATGAAACACGTGAACTAATGCCCTCTAGTGGTGAAAAACTATCAAAATGCATTTAGATTAGAGGCGGCCTTCAAGGTCTAAGAAATTAGCATATGAACCTACTAGGTTTAGCTTTCAACTAAGAATAACAAGAGAACAAAGCAAAATTGGTGATAAAAGTAAATTGGAAAGTTGTTTAAAATTACATGCCCTATTTGAAACATAAAAGTTTTTTGGGGATTTGACTGTCCCTTTAACAGTTTGACTGTGGTGCTCTTTGCTTCCTCCTGCTGGCCAGGAGTGATATTCCCAACAGTAATTGATGAATCCGTGGACTCACCCTATACGGAAATAAATAAATTTATCAGTTAAGCATAAATTTTCTTTTCACATTATTAACTTCAGATGAATGGAATGTTTTAAAATGTCTCGCTACTGATGTAAAGACATCAGGATTCTTAAAGTCTTTAATGTGTTCTTGTATTCTATCCCTCAGACCTATTTTAGTTTTCCCTACATACTGTGTCAAACATTATTCACACGTCAAGAGAC
Source organism: Bombina bombina (assembly GCF_027579735.1). Classification (NCBI taxonomy): domain Eukaryota; kingdom Metazoa; phylum Chordata; class Amphibia; order Anura; family Bombinatoridae; genus Bombina; species Bombina bombina. The sequence continues at coordinate 630,131,944 of NC_069501.1, forward strand.
AAACTACATGAGTAGTGCCACTAGTTGCAAAATGTTGAATATCATATACTTTCTGTGTTACTAGATACAAATGTATTCCCTAGTTTAATATAAGGGCAAACACTTCATCTTTTAGAATTACACCTATAAGTTCCTTTCCTTTTAGTTAACCACATACTTTTTGTTGTTGAAGGTAACATAGATGGTGAAACCATCTCCCCTATCGTTCTTGCTCTTTTTGAAATGAAGCTACAACCTTTGTTGATGATTTCTTTAGTTACTGGATCAGCATATAAAATGTGTAGACTTTCCTTTATAATTGTGCAAATCTTATTATGCGTATAATAAGTATTATAATTAAAATACTTATTATGGTGATAAACCTAAGCTTACCCTCTCCCTGCTGACTTCCCCTAGAGTACTAGCCAGAGTTTTTTTTAAATATATTTTAATAATGTCTCCCTTGTCGCACTATCCACTTCTCTTTTACTATTTTCCAGAAATGTCCTATCATATTGCCTATCCTCAAGTCTTGTCAATAAGTAATTTGCCTGTATTTGGTATTATTCTTCACTTGAGCATAATCTCTTAGTATGTATCAGCTGTCCCTTAGGTATACCTTTTTTAACATGTGCCGGATGACAAGATCTATAATTTAAAATAGTGTTCCCAGCTGCTTCTTTACAATAAACTTCAGAACTAATATTACCAGAATCTACATCACCTTCCAGTGTCATAACCAGGTAATTCTGTTAATATTCTGTTCAACAACAAATTTTAAATTTAGCACATTTTCATTGATATATCTAGAAAAATCCACAGATTCCTTCATACCATCACATATGAATATCAGGTCGTCTATGAAACGACCATAATAGACAACATGATCTCTGTATGGGTTTTCATCTCCAAAGACGTGGAACAGCTCCCACCATTCCATATGCCATATAGAGATTGGAGTAAGATGGAGCAAATTTAGCTCCCATCGCGGTTCCACGTCTTTGGAGATAGAACTTTCTTTCAAATGTCATAAAGTATCTGTTAATAGGTATTCCAATGTTAATTCAATAAAAAGTTTGGTACTGTTTTTTTTTCCCCAGGAAGTATCTAACTGCTTCCAATACCATTTTATGTGGAATGCATGTATACAATGAAGCTACATCCACTACTACAAACCTATATGTACTCTGCCATTTGATATTTGAAATCTGATATAATAAATCAAAAGAATTCTTAATGTATTTATGTAATCCCTGTAGAATAGGTTGAAGGAATGCATCAAGGTAATCAGACAAGGGTTCATTGAAGGAACCTATACCTGCCACTATTGGGCGGCCTGGAGGTATCATTATACTTTTATGTGTTTTGGGTAAAAAGTGAAATATAGGGGTAACCGGATTTTCAGGGTCTAAGTATTCCTCCACTTTTTCAGTTATTAACCCATGTTTCCTTCCATAATCTACTATTGACAATAACATTTTCATAAAAATTTGTTTTGGATTACTATCAATTTTCTTATACACCTCAACATCATTAAGTTGTTGTGTGGCCTCACTTAAATAGTAGCTCCTATCCATTACTACTATATTGCCACCCTTACCTGATGCCTTGATGACAATCTCAGTGTTATTCTGCAGACTTTTTAATGCTTCCCTCAACCGTCCAGGAATATTATAGGAAGTCATGTTTATGTTCTTTACATATTTCTAAGTTTTTCAACTTTTCTTCCACAGTGCGTTGGAAAACATCAATCATATTATTTCTGGTATTCACTGGATAAAATTTGCTTTTGTTTTTAAAATTACTTTGATCTATATCCTTCTCTACCAGAAATGTAATTTCCATATCACCTTCTCTGGACAATGAAACCATATCTATTAGGCTTAATTTCTCAGAGAAATCTAATGGGATAACATTAATTTCTCCTTTATAAACCTTAGAGATCTCCTCTGTCTCATCAATGCCATAAAAATGTTTGCGTAAAACCAACTTCAGTATGAAATTGTTCACATCTAATATGGTATTAAACAAATTAAAGTCGGTAGTAGGTGAAAATCCTAAACCTAAACTCAAGACCTCTTGCTCTTCTAGGGATAATGTATATGAGGAGATGTTGATAACATATTTTAAATGTAGAGTACTTCCGTTTCCGTTTGCCCCATCCTCTGATAATGAGGAGGGAATTGTGTTTTTGTGGCCTCTACCTCGCCTGCCTTTACGTACTTTTTTTGATAATTGGCACAGTCAATGACCCGTTTTTTGGTGCCTCTGCACACTGGTTTAATTGTTACTTACCCATCAGATGTCTCATAATAATATTCTGAACTTACCGGACAAGCAAGAGTGCGGAAGCATCCTATGTATTGATAAAATACTGGACTGTCTGGTTACAATCACACACTAATGTTGCCTTTTTTCTGTAATATTGTTAGTGTTTGTTTTGGAGCTTTTAACAGGGCAGAGCAGTTACTTGTATACTATGAACAAAGGTTCTCTTCGGGGATTACTCATTTTCTACCAATCTAACAGCTTTTGGGCAATGCACGTGTTGCTTGATCTACTTTGACAATCAATTAATTGACAGATATTACAACAAGATCCCCCTCACATCTAGATGTCATTATTCCCTTTTTATATTTTATTTATAAACATCCATACCTTGTGAGAGTGAATACAGTTCTCTATAATAAATCTTTGGTTCCCTCTGGTGGCTATAGGGTTAAGGGCCTTGTGCAGGCTGACTTCATCTATCATGGTATGTGTATAACGTTTCACTGTGGTGTATAAATTCTTAGGGTGTGTTAGATTATGAACACAGTGCGTGTGTGTTTATCCTGCCTGCTCCTTTTTGTTACTGTTTTCTTGGCTAACAAGCTGTGTTCTGTATCAGTTTCCTCTTCAAGCTTCATGTTGTGTTTACCCAGCGCCTGTATGAATGGTTGTTCACTGTGACTGAACAGGTTGACCTGCTGAACCAAATGTTTCTAAATGAAAGCATACAGAAACAGGTAAAAAAAAAACAAGGCGTTTGAATTTCCACTTGGCAAGCCTTTAAGGACAAGCATTATTATTCTAGCCCACTTAAACTGCAAACCCTTTATAGACTAAGATCACTAACCGGCAGAAACACTGGCTCGCGTTTACAGGATGTTAAAACGGGCACGCAGCTGAGATGAAATGCCTGATGTGTAGTGGAAAGTAAAACACAAAGCTTTAAACAAAAAAACAAGTCATCCGGATTGTATTTATACATGCAAATGCTAACTGCACAGTATGTGTCTTGTGTTTTCACTTCCTCGCTTTATAATATTCCCTTTATTACTTTATACCTGTGAACAGTTGCTCTAAAGTAATGTATTATTCAGGCAGGCTAAAAAAAACTAGATTCACCAGTACTTTAGAGGGTATTAGGCCCGTCCTCATAGCACAGGGTGCTGGACTTGAGTGGCATGACTTGGATATGACTTGGACTCGAGTCCCAAATTTGATGACTTGCGACTGGATTTAATATAATCAAAGAAGACTTGCGGCTCAATTTAGACTTGACTTGGACTTGAGCCCTCTGACTTGGAAAGAATCCTATACCTTCTAAAACCAAATATCAAAGTTGTGATAACTCTATGCTGGTCTCTGGAACAAACAAAACAATATTTATAAAATACCTAAATCACTTTTTAACCCCTTCCCGCCTGTACTACTTTGTCTACATCAGAACAAATTTCCGATGTAAACATATAAGTAAAAGATTTAAATCACACGATCATTCATGCGATTGCGTGATTTTAGTGATGGGATCGGGTTCGGGGGTAATGCCTATGATGCTAGCCATGCCCTCCCACCCACGATCCCATTTAGGAAGAGCATTTGGCTTTTAAATGGCTATGACGTTCTATGCTGTCCTAAGGGCTTTAAGGCCCAGTGCGGTTAGAACTGCATTGTCCCTCATGCAGCTTACTCCATCAGGGCAAATGTCCCTGTTTCCATGGACATTCCTGGCTCCGCCCACAACATGCAAACTTGCCCAACCCTTCCCATGACCAGCCCGGCCACATGCACAGTGCATCAATGGCTTCACTGACAAAACACCAGCAGGCCTCGTGTTAAAAATGTAAGGGTCAAGTACAGCAGATTACCCAGTGCCTAAGGCAGCATAAAAACTAAATGCACCCCTGCTGAGCCAATTAGGATCTTGCATTTGCACTTAGCAGCTAATCACGTTCAGCTTTTTGCTTGCAAGCTGCAATACTTGCTGCTCCTGAGCTTGGCTTTACCAATGCATTTAATCTCTTTTGAAGTTACCTAGAGTCCTCACTGCAAAACAGAGAATGTCATTTTGGAATAAAGATGTCCCTTTAAATTAATTCCCTTGAGAAAACTTTGATAACACTTTTTTTCTTACACCAGTGTTAAACTGTGGGCTTTTATTTCATTTCGACCTGAGCTTATTTGGATTTTGCCTTGTTTATGTTTAATGGTACATTTCCAGCTAGCTCTTTGATTTGATGTACGTGCATTTTTTAGAACTAAACTGTCCTGGATGATGTGTTTAGCCAGTTGCTAATCTCCTCTCTGCTTGTTGTACAAACGTATCTTTGTTTTCATTCAGGGAACTATTTGGGATATAATATTCCATGTAAATTCTCAATATGTTGCTTTTTGGCATTAAAATAGATTTGAGATTTTATGAGACATGATCACTTTGCATAAGGAATATGATTTGTCAGACTGGGAACTGCCAATATTTCACTAAATTCTCTAAAAGCCCTTATACATATTTGTATTAAATCAGAGGCCTTAAAGGGACATACGAGTGCAATAAGAAAATGCTCTGTGTTAAAGAATTTTATGTTTTATGCACTATTTCTTTCATATAACTGTGTTTAAACCCTGCAAAGTTTAATGTGACAGTAAACACCTTTTAACTACAAGACATTTCTGTTGTGTTTCTATAGAATAACAACAGTCAAGTGTTAATGTTTTTATAGCAAATTGACACCACATTTGCTGCAAATGTTTTTTTATTTCAAACTCCACCCACTATTTGGAGAAGCCAATCCAGGCTTGAATCTGTAGATAACAAGATTAGACTTTATGTTAGCATAACGTGCATTCTTTTGTGATCAGTTAAAAGCCTGTTTGGGAAGGATATGAAGCAGGGTTAGCCTTGATAAGTTAGCAGGTTGCATTTCAAGTTATGAGAATCAATAAAATCCAAAGTTGTTTTATCACACATAGCTAAACATTTTATATTAAAATTTCAAAGTGTTTACTGTCACTTTAAACACATAGTTGAAGTCAGCTCCAGGATACTCTGTATTTGGGAGCTAGCTGAATACATCTGGTAAAGCAAATTATTTTAGACATATGAGCAGCCACCAATCAGCAGCTAGCTCCCAGTAGTGTATTGCTGCCCCTGAGTCTATCTAGGTATGCTTTTCAACAAAGGATGTCAAGAGATCAAAGGGGATTTGTTAATAGAAATATACTAAAAAACCTTTGAATTAATATTTCAGGCTCTATTTGAATCAGGTTTCCACCTTTTTTTGGGGGGGCGGCCATACTAATTAGCATGCATTTGCATAACAGATTGTACAGCATATAAGGAACTAAAGCTGCTAGGACTAATTTTAAATGATCACTGGATTATAATTCAGACAGCAGCTCTGGAGTAACTGGATTTTTGCATCAATCAAAAGCAAGATAGAGGTTATAAATTTGTGGGTACTGCCTTATAACAGATTGTGTGGTCCAAAACGGGTAGGATATTTAAATCAACAATAAAGTAATTTTTGTTATATATACATAGATTATACTAACAACTAAGTACGGTCCAATATTGTTTCTTATTAGCTCCTTTGTAAATATGTACAGGGGGTCTGAATATTATTATTATTATTATTAATAATTGATGTTAGGTACAGCTAGTCAGGCACTAAATGTTGGATTTCAGTCAGAGAGCCTTGACAATCAAACCTCACCTAGCATATGGAGATGGGAGACTAGGGGAAGCTCAGACATTTTTAATCACTGACTAGAGCTATTAGAAAGTGCAGTTGTGTGACTTGTGATCCTCTGTGAGCAAGTCATTGACTCAAATTCAATCAGTGAGCTATATATCCTGTTAGCTTTGACAGATAGGTTATTTTAATTGTTTACAAAATGTTCAGTATATTCTAAATGTTTTATTCTACCATAAACAATTGTATTACAGTCTCAAAGATTTGTTATATCCTTTAAAGGGACATGAAACACATTTTTTCTCGTGATTTAGGATACAATTTCAAACAACTTTCCCATCGACTACTTTTGTCTAATTTGCTTAATTTCCTTGGTATCCATTGCTAAAAAGCATACCTAGGAAGGCTCAGGAATTGGGAGCTAGCTGCTGATTGTTGGCTACCACTTGTGATTGGCTTGCCAATGTGTTCAGCTAGCTCCCAATAGTGCATTGCTGCTTCTACGTGAAAAGATACCAGGAGAATGAAGTCAAATTTCTGAAGTAAATTGGAAAGTTGTTTACAAAGATATACATTATTTGAATCATTAAAGAAAACATTTGGACTTCGTGCCCCTTTAATTGAGCAGGAATAAAATTACTTTGCAGACATGGGTGGATAGAAGAAAAATCACATTTAATTTTGTTTTCATCTTCTAAAATGTATCTGCATGAGATCAGAATATATTATGGTGTCATGTATATTTTTTATTATTAACAGTTGAGGAAATGTAACTCTGTTCTATTTTTTCTCACTTTTTCTACAAGTAACATATGCACTAATATTTTCTACAGATGAGTAAGTAGTAGTTCCAACCAACTTGGAGAGGTAGACATTTCCTGAAAGCCAAGGTCTGCCAAGAAAGAATATTGAGAAAAGATGACCAAACAGACTTATGTGTCTTCCTCTCTGCAGTAGTCACTTCCACAAGGGTATGGGTCATCTGTCCTGCTGATTAAATGCTATATAAAAGCATATCCTTATGTACGAGAGCTCCCTAATGTGGAGTAACAGATGTGAGACATTTGGCGTATCTCTGTATAAATGTCCTTTACTATTATATTGTGATAGTGCACTGGTCGGGAATACATTGGGAATAGGCAACATTCATTATTGTATAAGCCCAGATTTTAATTGTCAGTGATTCTCTTCTGTAACACAATTTTCTCAGATGTATTTTGTATTAAAAAAACGGCTTGATAAGATTTTCTTAAAGGGACATAAAACTCAAAAATTTTCTTACATAATTCAAATAGAGAATACATTTTTAAACCATTTCAATTTAAGCTAGTTAGCTTCATTCTTTAGGTATCCTTTGTTAAAGGCACAGTCTAGTCAAAATTAAACTTGCATGATTCAGACAGTGCATGTCATTTTTTTTTCCCAACACATTTTTATTAGCTTCCAACAGATTAATACATTTTGGGACAAAAAAAAAAAGAAGAAAAAAAAAGAAAAATGAACCGAACAAAGATGAGCAAATACAGGCCGATTGTAAATTCATATTCAATAAAAGGTAATATGCCTAATACATTGCGAAAAGAAGAAAAGAAAAGGAAGAAAGACCTCTCTTATATATGTGAAGCCATAAAAATCTCATTCTGTAAATTCAACTAACACTTTATACTTTTTTTCTTTTTATATTCCTCCCCCAAGGAAAAAAAGCAAAAAAAAAAACACAACTATTACCATAAACCTAACAAAACTAGTTCTGTATTTCTAAATGGATAAATTAAATATTCAATTTCACTCGAAGGGAGAGATTTAATAAAGACAGACCACTTTCTGAAGAATAAAATAACATCTCTTTCGTCATTAAGATTAGTGTCTATCTGTTCAAGGATACATTGTTTTTTAAGGCAGTTTTTAACCTCTTGGATACTGGGGGTTGCCCTATTTTTCCATTTTTTGAGGATTAAATATCTTACTGCTAGTATTACTAAATTGACAATTTTAGTATTTATAGATCGCTCCTCCGGGTCCTTCCAGAGATATACTATATGTAATGGTGATAGATTCGGAGGGGAGGCTCCCATCGCCTTAAGCCAATATTTTATTTTCTGCCAAAATTGTTGAATATTTGGGCATTTCCAAAACTTGTGTATAAGATTGGCCGAGGGAAGGGAACATCTAGGACAGCAGCTAAAGTCAAGATTCCCGCACCAAGAGCCTTTCTCAGGAGTAAAAAAGGTCATTAGTAATAGTTTTATATGTGATTCTCTCCAAATGGATGACAGGGTAATTCGTGAAACCTCGGATATTGAAAATTGAATTAGATTAGTATCCCCGGCATTTTGCGACAAGGCCGCTGCCCATTTAATAGAAATTTTTTCCAAATTCAAATCTCCTTTTAAAGAGCTTAAATCTAAATAACTAGAAGAGATTGTCATAATGCCATTTTTGGCCAGTAATAGCCATTTCTCTATGATCCCCTGTGTCCAATTCCATCCAAAGTTATTTACTAAGCTTAGGACGAAGTGCCTTACTTGAAGATAGGCGAAAAACTCCTTGTGTGAAAGGTTGAATTCCTCTCTTAGAGAACCAAAAGTTTTTATACATTTCCTATCAAAATCTAATAATTGAGAAATGTTATTGAGGCCCAGAACTTTCCACCTTTGAAAGAGGGGTTAGTGGAGCCCGGCTTGAAACTGGGCATTCCCTGTGAGTGGCATAAATTTGGACACACGATATTCTACGTTGAGAAGTTTGCAAACTCTCCACCATGCCTGAAGCGGATTAAAGATAGTCCTCATTTTTCTCACCTCTCTAGGTAAAAAACTAGGGGTAAAGTGAATAATTGCTAGGGGGGCATATGGAAATGTTACATTTTTCTCAAGTTCATTGTCAGTGACATGATCTCTCTCCGAGATCCAGTCCATTATCAGACGAACCAGAAAAGCATAGTTATACAGGTTGATATCTGGCAAGGCTAGCCCTGCATGTTTTCTAGGAAGAGATAATTTAGATAGAGAAATTCTGGGCTTTTTGTTTTGCCAGATAAATTTTCTTAAGGAGGTGTTGAATATTAAGACATCTTTTCCTTTAAGAATCAGAGGAATATTCTGTAAAACATATAGGAGTTTAGGAAGGCAAACCATTTTGTAAAGGGCAATACGACCAGATAATGAAAGGGGGAGGTTTTGCCAATTTTTCAAATTCTCTTTAATTTTGTTCAAAACTGTGAGGATGTTAAGATCGTACCACATATTTGGGGTAGCGGAAATCATAATACCCAGGTATCTAAAAGAACCAGTCACTACTTTAAATGGTATGTTCCTAGGGGGATCCTTAGGTTGCTTAATCCAGAGTAGTTCGGATTTTGAAGTATTAACCCTATAGCCAGAAAAAGACCCAAATTGGTCGATAATTGACACTAATTTAGGGATGTTTAAAGAGGTATTAGAAATATAGATTAAAATGTCATCGGCATATAATGCTATTTTCATCTCTTTGTTACCAATCTTAATGCCGTTGAGATGTTGTCTGATAAAGATAGCCAGAGGCTCAATGGAGATGTTAAATAGAAGGGGAGAGAGAGGGCACCCCTGACGAGTTCCTCTTTTGAGAAAAATATCTGAGGAAATAAAACCATTAATTATCAACTTGGTGGAAGCTGTTTATATAAATTGTTAACAAATTTGAAAAAGTTGCCTGAAAGGCCAAATTGTTGAAGAGAGTAGAGCAGATGATCAAAATGAACTGAATCAAAGACTTTCTCAGCGTCTATTGAAATAATTGCTGAGTCAGGGGTGCTGAGTCAGGGGTGCCCCCCTCCTCTCCCCTCGACGATTCCCCCTTAATTTTAAAGTAATCTATGGTAAGAAAGAGTTCTCTAATCTTAGCTGCAGAGTTTCGTTTAAGTATAAAACCTGCCTGGTCTTTATGAATAATCTTGGGTAGAAGAATTTGCAACCTTGAGGCTAAAATTGAGGATATGATTTTGTAGTCCACATTTAGCAATGCTATAGGTCTATAGGATTCTTTCTTATCAGGCTCTTTCCCTTTTTTAAGTATTAGGGTAGTATATGATGCCGTAAAGCTCGATAAAGGTATATTACCCTGTATAAAAATATCATTATATAGTAAAGTTAAGTATGGTGATATTGCTGGGGAAAGCATTTTATAGAATTTGTTGGGAAGTCCGTCTGGTCCCGAAGCTTTATTTAAAGAGAGATCTTGGATTGCCTTGGATACCTCCACCTCAGATATGGGAGAGTTGAGGAGTTCTACTACATCCGGGGATAATGTATGAAAAACAATTTTTTCCCAAAAAGTTTCTTGCTCATAAGAATTTGAGATATTTAAAGAGTACAGATCTTGATAATATTCTAAAAAGGACTGTATAAGTTCTTCTGCTGTTGTTATGGTTTTTCCTTCTATTTGTAATGAATCAATGACTGAAGAATTTTTATCTCTTTTTATTAACTTTGCAAGGAGTTTTCCCGTTTTACTTCCATGTCTGTATAATTTAGCTTGGAATGTAATTTTAAACAACTTTCCAATTTACTTTTATCATCAAATTTGCTTTGTTCTCTTGGTATCCTTAGTTGAAAGCTAAACCTAGGTATGCTCATGTGCTAATTTCTAAGCCCTTGAAGGAAGCTTCTTTTCTCAGTGCATTTGACAGTTTTTCACAGCTAGAGGGCGTTAGTTGATGTGTGCCATTTAGATAGCATTGTGCTCAGGCACGTGCAGTTACCTAGGAGTCAGCAATGATTGGCTTAAATGCAAGTCTGTCAAAATAACTGAAATAAGGGGGCAGTTTGCAGAGGCTTAGATACAAGGTAATTACAGAGGTAAAATGTGTATTAATATAACAGTGTTGGTTATGCAAAACTGGGGGATGGGATCTCAATGGTTTGAAAACGAGCAGGCCTCTCTACCACATGGTACCCTCCTTTCTAACCTACTCTGGGTCCCTCAACATTGTAAGACCCCTATTTCCTCAACAAACGCAGTAATTAAACACTGTCTCTCTATGGGGCACAAGTTACGCCACTCTATAATGATAGCTCCACACCCATCCCCAATTCATAGTATACAGGGATTACTTAAAGGGCTACCAGATTCAAATGCTATGGCTTGGGCTAACTTAAACCTTGAGACTATTCAAGATTTACATATTGGGAACACCTGGACCGCCTGTTCTGAGCTAATTTAACAATATGCAATCCCGCAGAAACTACATTTCAAAGTAATGAGGTTTAGGTCACTACTAAACAGTTGGAAATTTTTCAAACAAGCCTCACGCACTTCTATGGCATGGGAAATCCATTGGACACTAGGTCTACAGGGACATAGGCCACTCACAATGCACTATCAGTGTCTCCTACATTGTCCCATCTTACAGAAGACTCATGACATAATGGGATGGGAAAAGGACCTTCATATAGTCTTAGACCCTAAGAAATGGATGAGAGCCATCACCGATACCAGACAGGCAATACACTGCATAACCCTCTTTGAACTGGGTTCCAAATAGACTCCACCGTATATCGCCTACCACCTCAGATAGATGCTGGAGATTTTGTGGTAAAAAAGACGATGTTCACGTCTGGTGGAGTTGTCCAGAAGTCCAGAAACTGTGGACCAAAGTCCTTGACCTATGTGGGCACCTAGCCCTTCCAGTAGATAGAGGCCCTGAAACCTATCTGCTACATTTAAATTTGCCTAAGCTTTTAAAACCCCCAAAACACCTTTTTATATATATATCCTAATGTCCACTAAGCTTGCCATCGCGAGATGTTGAAAGCAACTGAGCGACCCTACACTAGGAAAAGTGGTTGCGATCCTTTATAATATTAGAGTCATGGAAGAAGCAGTATCCCTTAGTAGAGGTACCTTGGACATACACTCGGACACTTGGTCCTTTTGGGACTCGCTTCCACAGAACTTAATCCCTAAGGATTGATAGTACAAGACTTCCTGCAACCCCCCCCCCCCATTACCCCTTGCTTCCCCTTTTCTCTCTTTTCTATTCTTCTTTCTCCTCTTTTCTATCATATTCTCATTTGCTGAGATCGCACAAGTTGACCTACATTGCTGTTTGTAAATACTGTTGTATATATTATCATTCATTATGTCTAAATGTTATTTTACTCATGGAGCCATTCTCTACAGCTCTTATGAGTTTACTCCGGATACACCATTGCTCTATACTCATTGTGCTATTGAGAGTACATTCTATGTTACTAGACAACCGGATACCTAATACAGTTATGTAAAATGTGAGGTTAACGGTAAATAACTGATCTTCATGGGGATTGGTAAGATTTCCTAAGTGAGACATTGGCGCCTAGTTATCAAGCTGTCTACTTTACCTGCCTTCGCCAGCCCTATACGCCCGCCTAAGCTCGCCTACCATCGCCGCCGCAGACCTGAAAAATTTCGCCTAAGTTATCAAAAAATCTGTCAAAAAGCCGCGCACCAAGTACGGGGCGATGAGCAGCGGACTGTGAGAGTTATCACTCATCCGATCTCGCTGCTCTTCGGCTTTTTTACAGCTTTATTGACAAGCTGTCACTAAGCACCCACACTAACTACACTGTTCTACCCCCTATACCGGCGCCCCTGGAGTCCCCCGCAACTAAATAAAGTTATTAACCCCTAAACCGCCGCTCCTAGACCCCGCCGCAACTCTTAAAATGTATTAACCCCTAAACCGCCGCTCCCGGACACCGCCGCCACCTACATTATACCTATTAACCCCTATCCTGCCCCCCTATACCGCCACCCTCTATAATAAAGTTATTAACCCCTATCCTGTGGATCCCAGACCCCGCCACAACTAAATAAATAGTTTAACCCCTAAACTGCCGCTCCCGGACCCCGCCGCAACCTATAATAAACTTATTAACCCCTAATCTGCCCCCCTACACTGTCGCCACCTATAATACATTTATTAACCCCTATCCTGCCCCCCCTACACCGCCGCCACTGTAATAAAATTATTAACCCCTAAGCCTAAGTCTAACACTAACCCTAACACCCCCTAACTTAAATATTATTTAAATACATCTAAATATTATAACTATTATTAACTAAATTAATCCTATTTAAAACTAAATACTTACCTTTAAAATAAACCCTAATATAGCTACAATATAAATAATAATTATATTGTAGCTATCTTAGGATTTATTTTTATTTTACAGCCAACTTTCAATTTATTTTAACTAGGTACAATAGCTATTAAATAGTTAATAACTATTTAATAGCTACCTAGTTAAAATAAAGAGAAATTAACCTGTAAAATAAAAACTAACCTAAGTTACAATTACACCTAACACTACACTATACTTTAATAAATTATTCCTATTTAAAACTAAATACCTGTAAAATAAACCCTAAGATAGCTACAATGTAATTAATAATTACATTGTAGCTATTTTAGGATTTATATTTATTTTACAGGTAACTTTGTATTTATTTTAGCTAGTTAGAATAGTTATTAAATAGTTATTAACTATTTAATAACTACCTAGCTAAAAGAAATACAAAATTGCCTGTAAAATAAATCCTAACCTAAGTTACAATTAAACCTAACACTACACTATCATTAAATTAATTAAATAAATTACCTACAAATAACTACAATTAAATTAAATAAACTAACTAAAGTACAAAAAATAAAAAAAGCTAAGTTACAAAAAATAAAAAAAATAAGTTACAAACATTTAAAAAATATTACAACAATTTTAGGCTACTTACACCTAATCTAAGCCCCCTAATAAAATAACAAAGCCCCCCAAAATAAAAAAAATCCCTACCCTATTCTACATTAAAAAGTTACCAGCTCTATTACCTTACCAGCCCTTAAAAGGGCCTTTTGCGGGGCATGCCCCAAAGAAAACAGCTCTTTTGCCTGTAAAATAAAAATATAACCCACCCCCAACATTAAAACCCACCACCACATAACCCTAATCTAACCCAAACCCCCCTTAAATAAACCTAACACTACCCCCCTGAAGATCATCCTACCTTGAGCCGTCTTCAGCCAGCCGATCACCGATGGAACCGAAGAGGAGATCCGGAGCGGCAGAAGTCATCATCCAAGGGGCGCTGAAGAAGTCTTCCATCCGATTGAAGTCAACATTCAGGCGGCGCTGAAGAGGTCTTCCATCCGATAGAAGTCTTCATCCATGCGGTGTCTTCAATCTTCATCCATCCGTAGCGGAGCGGAGCCATCTTCAGAGGAGCCGACGCAAAGCCATCCTCTTCTTCCCGACGACTAACGACGAATGAAGGTTCCTTTAAGGGACGTCATCCAAGATGGCGTCCCTTCAATTCTGATTGGCTGATAGGATTCTATCAGCCAATCGGAATTAAGGTAGGAAAAATCTGATTGGCTGATGCTATCAGCCAATCAGATTGAAGTTCAATCCGATTGGCTGATCCAATCAGCCAATCAGATTGAGCTTGCATTCTATTGGCTGTACCGATCAGCCAATAGAATGCGAGTTCAATCTGATTGGATCAGCCAATCGGATTGAACTTCAATCTGATTGGCTGATTCAATCAGCCAATCAGATTTTTCCTACCTTAATTCCGATTGGCTGATAGAATCCCATCAGCCAATCGGAATTGAAGGGACGCCATCTTGGATGACGTCCCTTAAAGGAACCTTCATTCGTTGTTAGTCGTCGGGAACTAGAGGATGGCTCTGCGTCGGCTCGTCTGAAGATGGCTCCGCTCCGGATGGATGAAGATTGAAGACACCGCTTGGATGAAGACTTCAATCGGATGGAAGACTTCTTCAGCGCCCCTTGGATGATGACTTCTGCCGCTCCGGATCTCCTCTTCGGTTCCATCGGTGGTCGGCTGGCTGAAGACGGCTCAAGGTAGGATGATCTTCAGGGGGGTAGTGTTAGGTTTATTTAAGGGGGATTTGGGTTAGATTAGGGGTATGTGGGTGGTGGGTTTTAATGTTGGGGGGGTTGTATTTTTATTTTACAGGCAAAAGAGCTGTTTTCTTTGGGGCATGCCCCGCAAAAGGCCCTTTTAAAGGGACATTCAACCATAGAATTGTTATTGTTTTAAAAGATAGATAATCCCTTTATTACCCATTCCCCAGTTTTGCATAACCAACACAGTTATATTAATGTACTTTTTACCTTTGTGATTACCTTGTATCTAGGAACCTTCTTGCAGCCCCCTGATCACATGACTGTGACTGTTTATTATCTATTGTCTTAAATTTAGCATTGTATTGTGCTAGATCTTAAATAACCCTCTGTGCCTGAACACAGTGTTATCTATATAACCCACGTGTACTTTCTGTCTCTTTGTGTTGAAAAGAGATTTAAAAAGCATGTGATAAGAGGCAGCCCTCAAAGGCTTAGAAATTAGCATATGAGCCTACCTATGTTTAGTTTAAACTAAGAATACCAAGAGAAAAAAGCAAATTTGATGATAAAAGTAAATTGGAAAGTCAATTAAAATTAAAAGTCCTATCTGAATAATGAAAGTTTAATTTATACTTGACTGTCCCTTTAAGGGCTGATAAGGTAATAGAGATGGTAACTTTTTAATGTAGAATAGGGTAGGGACATTTTTTATTTTGAGGGGCTTTGTTATTTTATTGGGGGCTTAGATTAGGTGTAAGTAGCTTAAAATTGTTGTAATATTTTTTAAATGTTTGTAACTTATTTTTTTATTTTTTGTAACTTAGCTTTTTTTATTTTTTGTACTTTAGTTAGTTTATTTAATTTAATTGTAGTTATTTGTAGGTAATTTATTTAATTAATTTAATGATAGTGTAGTGTTAGGTTTAATTGTAACTTAGGTTAGGATTTATTTTACAGGTAATTTTGTATTTCTTTTAGCTAGGTAGTTATTAAATAATTAATAACTATTCTAACTAGCTAAAATAAATACAAAGCTACCTGTAAAATAAATATGAATCCTAAAATAGCTACAATGTAATTAGTAATTACATTGTAGCTATCTTAGGCTTTATTTTACAGGTAAGTATTTAGTTTTAAATAGGAATAATTTATTTAATGATAGTGTAGTGTTAGGTGTAATTGTAACTTAGGTTAGTTTTTATTTTACAGGTAAATTTCTCTTTATTTTAACTAGGTAGCTATTAAATAGTTAATAACTATTTAATAGCTATTGTACCTAGTTAAAATAAATATAAATTTGCCTGTAAAATAAAAATAAATCCTAAGATAGCTACAATATAATTATTATTTATATTGTAGCTATATTAGGGTTTATTTTAAAGGTAAGTATTTAGTTTTAAATAGGATTAATTTAGTTAATAAGAGAAATATTATTTAGATTTATTTAATTAATATTTAAGTTAGGGGGTGTTAGGGGTAGGGTTAGACTTAGGTTTAGGGGTTAATAATTTTATTACAGTGGCGGCGGTGTAGGGGGGGCAGGATAGGGGTTAATAAATTTATTATAGGTGGCGACGGTGTAGGGGGGCAGGATAGGGGTTAATAAATTTATTATAGTGGCGGCGGTGTAGGGGGGACAGGATAGGGGTTAATAGGTATAATGTAGGTGGCGGCAGGGTCCGGGAGCGGCAGTTTAGGGGTTAATACATATATTATAGTTGCGGCGGTTTAGGGGTTAACATATTTATTATAACTTGCGGTGGGCTCCGGTTGCGGCGGTTTAGGGGGTAAACTTTTTATTTAGTTGCGGCGGTGTAGGGGGGACAGGTTAGGGGTGTTTAGACTCGGGGTACATGTTAGGGTGTTAGGTGTAGACATCTCCGATAGGAATCAATGGGATGTCTGGCAGCAGCGAACATGAACTGTATCTATGGTCAGACTCCCATTGATTGGCGGCGGTTTGAAAACCAGGTGCGCTGGGCCGGAAAAGTGCAGAGCGTACCTGCTAGTTTATTGATAACTAGCAAAAGTAGTCAGATTGTTCCGAACTTGTGTGCGGAACATCTGTAGTGACGTAAGCATCGATCTGTGTCGGACTGAGTCCGGCGGATCGAAGGTTACGTCACAAAATTCTACTTTTGCCGGTGTCTAGGGCTTGATAACTAAGGCGAATCAGCCTCGCCACAAATACGCTGCGGAATTCCAGCATATTTGAGGTTGACGGCTTGATAACTAGGGGCCATTATGTGTACTGTTATCAGATTACTATGTAAACTGGAAATGAACACCTAAACATGTCTTACCACTGTACCATTGTTCATTGTTACCTCAATAAAATTTTATTGTTAAAAAAAACAATAAAAAAAAAAAACACACAACTGGGGAATGGGTATTAAAGGGTTTATCTATCTTTTTAAACAATAACAATTCTGGAGTAGGCTGTCCCTTTAACCCCTTAATGACCACAGCATGTTTCCATTTTCTGACCGTTTGGGACTAAGGCTATTTTTACATTTTTGCTGTTTGTGTTTAGCTGTAATTTTCCTCTTACTCATTTACTGTACCCACACATATTATATACTGCTTTTCTCGCCATTAAAATACCATTATTTTCATCATATCTTATAATTTACTATAAAAAAATTATAAAATATGATGAAGAAATGGAAAAAACGCACTTTTTCTAACTTTGACCCCCAAAATCTGTTACACATCTACAACCACCAAAAAACAACCATGCTAAATAGTTTCTAAATTATGTCCTGAGTTTAGAAATACCCAATGTTTACACGTTCTTTGCTTTTTTTGCAAGTTATAGGGCAATAAATACAAGTAGCACTTTGCTATTTCAAAACCACTTTTTTTCAAAATTAGCGCTAGTTACATTGGAACACTGATATCTGTCAGGAATCCCTGAATATTCCTTGACATGTATATATTTTTTTAGAAGACAACCCAAAGTATTGATTTAGGCCCATTTTGGTATATTTCATGCCACCAGTTTACCGCCAAAAGCGATCAAACAAAAAAATAAGTTCACTTTTTCACAAATGTTTTCACAAACTTTAGGTTTCTAACTGAAATTCATGGCACAAATGGTTGTAAATGCTTCTCTGGGATCCCCTTTGTTCAGAAATAGCAGACATTTGTGGCTGTAGCATGACTTTTTTGTAATTAGAAGGCCAATAAATGCTGCTGCGCACCACACTTGTATTATGCCCAGCAGTGAAGGGGTTAATTAGGTAGCTTGTAGGGAGCATGTAGGGTTAATTTTAGTGTAGTGTAGTTGACAACCCAAAGTATTGATCTAGGCCCATTTTTATATATTTCATGCCACCATTTCAGCGCCAAATTCCATCAAATAAAAAAAATTGTTAACTTTTTAACTAACTTTGGGTTTCTCACTGAAATTATTTACAGTTTGTGCAATTATGGTACAAATGGTTGTAAATGCTTCTCTGGGATCCCCTTTGTTCAGAAATAGCAGACATATATGGCTTTGGCATTGCTTTTTGGTAATTAGAAAGCCTCTAAATGCCACTGCAAACCACACTTGTAATATGCCCAGCAGTGACGGGGTTAATTAGGTAGCTTGTAGGGAGCTTGAAGGGTTAATTTTAGCTTTAGTGTAGAGATCAGTCTCCCACCTGACACATCCCACCCCTCTCAAACAGCTCTCATCCCTCCTCCACCCCACAATTGTCCCCGCCATCTTAAGTACTGGCAGAAAGTCTGCCAGTACTAAAATAAAAGGCTTTTTTTCTTTTTTTTTTTCAATATATATATATTCTGCTGTGTATAATCTCTCCTTAGCCCCCAACCTCATTGATCCCCCCAAAGAGCTCTCTAACCCTCCCCCCACTAACTATTTCCCACCATTTTGGGTACTGGCAGCTGTCTGCCAGTACCTACTTTGCACTTAAATGTGTTTTGTTTTTTTAAATAACCACTTTTTTCTGTAGTGTAGCTGCCCCCCCCTGCATACCCTCCCCCCTCCCCCTCCTAGATCTATTTTGTAAAAATTATTTCCCCCCTCCTCTCCCACCCACCACCCTGTCCCACCACTTTGAATTTGATAGCCCAGATTGCGGGCGTACCAGAAGATTGCCAGCAATGGACCTCCCACCCGCCTCCCTGCAGCTGCTCCCACCCACCAACGATCGGCACCATCGCTGGCCAATGCAGAGAGGGCCACATAGTGGCCCTCTCTGCATCGGTGTACCAAAAAAGATATTGCAGTGATGCCTCAATATTGAGGCATCACTCACTGCAATACCTTAGAAGCTGCTGGAAGCGACCAGGATCGCTTTCAGAGCTTCAAACCCCGGAGGACGTGCCTGGCACGTCCTTGGTCGTTAAGTGACCTCCAATGGAGGACATGCCTGGCATGTCCTTGGTCGTTAAGGGGTTACAGAAATAGCAATGCACATGGGCGAGCCAATCACATGAGGCATGTATGTGCAGCTACTGAGTCTATTTAGATATGCTTTTCAACAAAGGATACCAAGAGAATAATTCAAATTAGATAATAGAAGTAAATTGGAAAGTTGTTTAAAATTGTATGCTCTATCCGAATCATAAAAGAAAAAAAATGGGTCTCATGTCCCTTACAATGAAGTCAAAATGTAATGATTCAGATAGAGCATGTCATTTTAAACAAGTTTGCAGTTTTCTTCTGTTATCTAATGTGTTCCATTCTCTTGGTATCCGTTTTTGAAAAGCATACCTAAGTAGGCTCAGGAGTAGCAATACATTAATGGGAGCTAGCTGCTGATTGGTAGATTACACATACGATTATTATGCCCAGTAGTGCATTGCTGCTCCTTCAACAAAGGATACCAAGAAAATGAAGCACATTTGATCTCATAAGTAAATTGATATATGCTCCATCTGAATCAGATTGGCATTGTTTCACCTATGTGTTCAGTTAGAAACCAGTAGTGCATTGCTGCTCTTTCATCAAAGGATATCTAAGAAAACAAATCAAAATTAGAATGTTGTCTATCTGTATCATAAAAGTTTTCCCTTTGCAGGGGTTAAACCCACTTGGCTAGATACAAGTGGAGCTCAAAAATATTAGCCCTATTGAGCGACAATACCAATAAAGTGAAATCAATGGCGTAATTCTTGTGCTCATATTACAAGTTAAAGTTAAATTTTTTTTTAGCAAAAGCCTAAGGCGCACTAACATTTGGAGGACGGATAGCGAGGCTGAGCTAACTCCCTCTCTAAAACACTTGAGCCAGCTTCCACCCAACTACACTTGGAAAAAGATTAATGAGATTAAATGTGTCAGTTGTTGCCGAGTAGAAGGCAAGGAACTGTCTGCTCAAGTAAACTGTGTGTTTTGTGTTTCCTAGTTTATCTGAAACGTTATGTCTGCTACGTTATGTCTGCTACGTTATGTGCTTTCCATGATAAAGAAAACCAAGCAAAGAAACCAGGATCCTGCAAATAAAGACTAAAATAGGTTGTGATTCAACAAATCTAATCCAAAAGGGGTTTTATGCCAAAAATGATGAATAGACTGTGATTATTATTTCAAGGCCAGAGAAAAGCACAACCTCTATCTAAGGAATACCTGGTGAAGGGCTTAGAACCTGCAATTTGGTATTATGCTTAAAGGGACACTGAAGTCAAATTTTTCCTTTCATGATTCATATAGAGCATGCAATTTTAAGCAACTTTCTAATTTACTCCTATTATCAAATTTTCTTAATTCTCTTGGTATCTTTATTTGAAAAGCAAGAATGTACGTTTAGATGCCGGCCCATTTTTGGTGAACAACCTGGGTTGTTCTTACTGATTGGTGGATAAATTCACCCACCAATAAACATGTGCTCTCCATGGTTCTGAACCAAAAATTGTCTGGCTCCTTAGCTTAGATGCCTTTTTTTTTTAAAAAAAAAAGATAGCAAGAGAACGAAGAAAAATTGATAATAGGAATAAATTAGAAAGTTGCTAAAAATTGCATGCTCTATCTGCTAAATCACAAAAGAAAAAAATTGGGTTCAGTATCCCTTTAAGTTAGAAAGGTGGCAATATAAAGCGCTGCTATATTTGTATGCTAACCCCATCTATTGGATAGAAAAATAGGGAATTAATAGGAAACCAACAATGATATAAATGATATACAGTTTGATGATAGTGCCGGATGCTAGTAGCCCAATGTAGGAACCCTAGACCTAATGTAATACCACATAAACTATTAACATGAGACTGGCACAAAGGAGGTACCTTATAGGTCCCACCAAGGGATACAGAATCAACATTAAAGAATGACACAGACTTGTATCAGTGAGCAATGTCAACCTGGTAAAGCAAAAACCATGGTCTAGATTCTATGCAAAATGGTATAATAAAATAATTTCATGCCAGCTCCATTTTAGCAAAAAACAAAACCAAATAACACATACTTGAACTACTGTTATTTAGTGGCAGCTCATTAGATGCGGTTTACTAAACATTAGGAAAGCTGACAACTAAGGAACTAGAACATCTCTGTCTGGGAGTTATATACTGTAATGAGGTTAAAGTTGCTGTGTAAAGTATATTCTTGTGTTCTATCTCTCTCTTCTCTAAATGGATGACAAAGGACTTGTCCGGATTGCCCCACTACTACAGATTCCTGGAACCAACAGTAAGGACATGGACTAATCACGTCATCTTACTAACTACCTGGACCCGGATGTTTGGAGGAGTATAGGACACAGCTACTTTGCTTTGCGGTTTTGTTAGCCATATTCAAAGCATTTGCATAGAACAAAAGGGGGAGGGGCTGGTAGACATTACTAACAAACAGCTAGATTACAAGTTTTGCTTTGGGGTTTTAACGCTGAAAAAATGGTCATTTCAGCGTTAAAACAGCACCGCAGCCATTACAAGTCTTGTCGGTATAGCTGTATTGCAAGCCTTTTAGCCTGTAACGCAACGTCAGTCCTGCACTCGTAAAAATGACATTATTTTATGGGACTTCCATAGCGCATCCATTACGAGTTTTGCGGTGAGGCTCAAAAGCTTGCGTTACAGCCTATAACGACAAATTGCGTTTCGCAATCTGAGAGCAGTAGTTATGAGTTTTACGCAACAAAACTGTTAGATAAAACTCATAACTAAACTGTTACAAAGTACACTAAACACCCACAAACCACCTATTAACCCCTAAACCGAGGCCCTATCGCATCGCAAATACTATATTAAAGTTATTAACCCCTAATCTGCCGCTCCCGACATTGCCACCACTAATAAAATGTATTAACCCCTATTCTGCCACTCCCTGACATCGTCACCACTATACTAAAGTTATTAACTCCTATTCCCCCGCACCCTGACACCGCGGCCACTATAATTAACCTATTAACCCCTAAACCGCAAGCCCCCCACAACAAAATATACTAAATTAAACTATTAACCGCTAAACCAGAAGTCCCCCACAACGAAATATACTAAATTAAACTATTAACCAGCCATTAGAATGAGAGCTGCTTAAATCCTATTGGCTGATTTGAACAGCCAATAGGATTTTAGCAGCCCTAATTCCTATTGGCTGATTTAAAATTTTCAGCCAATAGGAATGCAATGGTACCCCCAGTATAAAAGGGGTACCTTGCATTTCAATCCTCAGTGGGCGGCGGACGATCGCATGAAGAGGACCTCCACGTCGGATCGATGGACCTATGCCCTGGACCTCCACCTTGGACCTTCGCCTGGACCTCCGCCTGCACACAACGCCGCTCGGCCTCCGCAGGGATGAAGAAGATGCGGGTCCCACGATGGATGAAGATTGTTCAAGCGGGACTTCAACAACTGTGAGTACCTAAAGAGGGGTTAGTGTTTTTAAGGTTTTTTTGGGGTTTTTTTTTTTTTTTTTATTAGATTAGGGTGGGCACTCTTAAAAGAGCTGAATGCCCTTTTCAGGGCAATGCCCATACAAATTCCCTTTTCAGGGCAATGGGTAGATTAGGTTTTTTTCATTTTGTGAGTTTGGGGGGGGTTGAAATGTTAGTGGGTCTTTGTATTTTTTTTTCATAAAAAAGCTGATATCTTTAGGGCAATGCCCTACAAAAGACCATTTTAAAGGGATCCTAAACACCTGTCTTCTAATAATCCCTAAAACCTACTTTTTCTTAATAATAATAAAAAAATATTCACTGCTGTCTATTTTATATGCTTCTCTTACCCCAAACTGTTGAAGGATATTGTTTTAAAATACAGCACTGATCCACTGCTTGATTCTCCTATGTAAGCTGCCATATTGTAACGTACGCTGCAGGCAGGGGCACAGAAGTCACATGCTCATGATGCAGTCACGTGACACACATTCCATACAGTATAGTTAGAGGATCACATCTGTGTAAGCTCGTGTGACTGAAGAAACATATTTATTAGTTGGAGTATAAATGTATTAGATTTAGCCATTTATGTATATACACATGATATGCATCAGAACTTAAATAAAATGCTTATTAACTACTGTATTTGTGTTTCTAACTCCCCCCACAGTTTTATACTTCAAACTGTCCACAAGTTTTATGTTTTAAGAAAAGCCGTTTGCTGCAGGCACTATTAAATATCAGTGTAATTTATTTGTAACCTCTGTGAGGGGGAGGCTGTGATGCTGCATATACTCTCGGTGCAGAAGATTTCTGCTTTTCAAGACTTCTCCTGTTTATATAAATCACTAAGGGCTGACAGTTGTACAAGCTTAGTGATCGTTTAGCAATGATCATCTGCATATAAGAGAAGATCATTGCTAAACAATCACTAAGCTTGTACAACTGTCAGCCCTTAGTGATTTATATAAACAGGAGAAGTCTTGAAAAGCAGAAATCTTCTGCACCGAGAGTATATGCAGCATCACAGCCTCCCCCTCACAGAGGTTACAAATAAATTACACTGATATTTAATAGTGCCTGCAGCAAACGGCTTTTCTTAAAACATAAAACTTGTGGGCAGTTTGAAGTATAAAACTGTGGGGGGAGTTAGAAACACAAATACAGTAGTTAATAAGCATTTTATTTGGTCAGTTTATGTGGGCAGTTTGAAGTATAAAACTGTGGGGGGAGTTAGACACACAAATACAGTGCTTAATAAGCATTTTCTTTCTAATAACACGATGAGTCCACGGATCATCTAATTACTATTGGGAATATCACTCCTGCCCAGCAGGAGACGGCAAAGAGCACCACAGCAAAGCTGTTAAATATCACCTCCCTTCCCTCCAACCCCAGTCATTCGCTTTGCCTACATTAGAGCAAGGAAGTGGTAAAGTTAGGGGTTTGAAAAGATTCTTCAATCAAGAGTTTATTATTATTATTTTTAACAACACAAGCTTGTGTTGTTTTTTCTGTTAGGGTGTAGCAGTAGTCCACAGCGGTCTCTTCAGTAGAGCAGTGGTGGCTTTCAAGCAATTGGAACTTGTGGGACATAATTCTCACTGCGCCTCCCATATATTTAATGCTGCCCTAATACTGAAAGCCTGAGTAAGATTACTCAGACTTTATCTTTTTTTCCACAGGTCCATGTGAGGGAGAGGACCTCTCAAAGCTAGTGAGCTGCCTTACTGCCGGGCAGATTTCTAAAGGTAAGTGCAAAGTTTATTTTTCTGGGGACACAGGAAAATTGGCACTTTAATTATAATAATGGACACAAAAAATGACATTATCCTTGTGAGTTGAGGATTACGTTATGAGGGCAGTAATGGCAGGCACTGGGGACGAGGAGATGTGGCTCATGTGTTAGGTGTGTTTTCACAACTCCCGATGGCTTTATTTTACAGTCATTTGCCGACCGGGAGGTTTACTTTTGATACGCCCATGATGGGTGGAGCTAGCTACGCGGCAATGTTTGTGCACTCTTTTTTTTCCTGCCTCACTTAATTTCCGGTGTTACGGAAAGTGGTGATAGCGGTTAAGAAGTATTCATTTACTGTGTTATGGTGATGCAGCAGAACAGCTTCAGATACGTTAATAAAGATTATTAGATTGAGTCCAGACGTCTACTATCTGTGAATATATGCTCCGGTGGCAGGTAGGTACCTAAGCAAGGCTCAGCTGAGGTGTGGAGATTGTCTGGTGTTTATTGCAAAGATTTTAGATTTTTTTTGTAAGCAAAATAAAAACAGTTACATTTAACATTTAAAGACACAGTAACGTTTTTTTGTGGGGTAATTTCAAGTTAAGATATAGGTTTATCCAATTTTAATCTGCTCAATTGTGAATAAAGATGGACCAAGAGGCGATACAAGATGTTACATGTTCTTTATGTTGTGATGCTAATGTGGAACCACCAATCTCTTTCTGTTCCTCATGTATTGAGAGAACTTTACAGTTCAGGGATAGACTTTTTTCTGAGCCAACATTGTCTGGGGCGGATGCTGTTCAGGAGCCTTCTGACAATGTTCAATATATGCCACAGCTTTTTCCTCAAGTGTCCCAAAACTTAGCGTCCATACAGCCAGTGCCCTGCACTTCCTCCACTACTCCACCTGGAGATACCTTGCAAGACATCGCTTCCCTCATGTCCTCTGCGGTTTCTGATATGTTGTCTGCTTTTCCCATGCTGCAGGGAAAGCGCAAGAGGAAAAGTAAACAATCAGTAAGTGAGGTAACTGACACAGTTGTTGCTATTTCAAATGCCCCCTCCCAGAAGCCTGAGGAGGAGGATACTTCCGTAGCATCTGAGGGTGAAATCTCATAATTTTTGCCACGCCATTTCTCTTCACCTTTGGATCACTCATTGTGTCACCTTATAACTTTGAGATACTTTTATACTTTGATATTCACCCAGTTGGATTCACATTTTTTGGATTAACTCCCCAATATGGATCCCCAATTGGTACATCCACTCCAAATCTGACTCTTCATTTTCCTTTGTTGATCTTTATTCATTTAATATCTTTTATTGTTCATTTGATTTATTGTTGACGCTTTTAATTCAGTGATTTTATGTATAGCGCATAGGATTTTATACTGTGTATTTTATTTTGACTTATATCTTATTTTAATCATTTGCCCACCTTTATGTAATAAACTGCATTTATCATATCTAAACTACCTCAGAAGTCTCTACTATTGATCATCCCAACTCTTGCCTCTATAGGCGCTGTATACACCCCCCTATTTGACTATTCTCCTTCCAGACCAGCTAGGTGGTCTTTGTATACCAGTGTCAGGGTGCCAGGAATCAGACTGAGACGAGAAGTGCAAAAATAATCACACCTTTATTAATAGCAAAAAATAATAAAAAGTCCACAAGTCAAATAACAAGCCAGGAATCAAAACCAGAGCTGGTAGTCAGACGAGCCGAATCAGGAGCCAAAGCGAATAGTCAGACGAGCCGGAATCAGGAACAAGGAAAACAGCAGAGTCAGGAACAAGCCAGGGATCAGGAACCAGGAAGGACGTCAGGCAGCCAGGTAATATACAGGAACTCTCACAAACAGGTCTCAGACAACGCAAAGGCAAAGCATACTGAACAGAGGCCCTTTAAATAATAAGTGATGACATCACAATTCTGAGACTGCATCCTGTCTCACATGGATGATGCACACCAGTCAGGCCATAAAAGGAAGTGCATTAATTGAGCAGCATCCCCCACAATGCAACATAGTCAGGAAGAGAGGTGAGTAAAATGGCTGCCAGCAGCACATGGCAAACACAACAGGGAAAAAACCCTGACAGTACCCTCCCCTCAACGACCCCTCCCCCACAGGAGGACAAAAGGCTTATCGGGGAAACGGGCATGGAAGGCATGAAGGAGGGCGGGAGCATGAACATCAAAGGAGGGAACCCAAGAACGCTCCTCCAGACCGTAGCCTCTCCAGTGAACCAAATACTGTACACCGCCCCTGGACATACAAGAGTCAATAATGCTGCTGACCTCATACTCCTCATGGTTGTCAACAAAGATAGGACTGGGACGAGGCAACACAGTGGTAAACCGATTACAAACCAATGGTTTCAAGAGGAAGACATGAAAAACATTGGAGATGCGCATAGCAGGCGGAAGGTCAAGAGCGTAGGCCTCAGGATTAACCCGTCGGAGTATTCGAAAAGGACCAACATAACGGGGAGCCAATTTATTGGAAGGCACACGAAGGTTCAAGTTGCGGGAGGACAGCCAAACTCTCTCACCAACCTGGTAGGAAGGTGCGGGCAGACGCCTACGGTCAGCCTGGAACTTTTGGCGCTGCATAGAACGATGAAGGCAATCCTGAATCTGCACCCACGTGGAACGGAGTTGCCGGAGATGCTCCTCCAAAGCCGGAATACCCTGAGAAATTAATGAATAGGGCAACAAGGATGGTTGAAACCCATAATTCGCCATGAACGGGGATATCTTGGAGGAAGCATTAATAGCACTATTACGAGCAAACTCTGCCCAAGGTAACAGTTCAAACCAATTATTGTGGTGATCTGAGACATAGCAATGGAGTAACTGTTCCAGAGCTTGATTAGACCGTTCCGCAGCCCCATTGGATTGAGGGTGATATGCCGAGGAGAAGGAAAGCTGGATCCCCATTTGAGCACAAAAGGAACGCCAAAATCTGGAGACAAACTGGCTACCCCGGTCTCCTTGGGTAACCCATGTAAACGGAAGACCTCCCGGGCAAAAATTAAAGCAAGCTCCTGAGCGGTAGGCAGCTTCATCAAGGAAATTCAATGTGACATTTTAGAAAAACGGTCAACCACCATAAGGATAACAGTATTGCCATTGGACACAGGGAGCTCGACAATGAAGTCCATGGAAAGATGTGTCCAAGGATGCTCACCATTAGCAATAGGTTTTAAGAAGACCCACAGGAAGACGTCGAGGAGTCTTATACTGTACACAAACTGAGCAGGAGGCAAGATACGCAGCAACATCAGAACGAAGACCTGGCCACCAGAATTGTCTAGTGACAGACTAAATAATTTGGTTCTTGCCTGGGTGACTTGCGGCTTTAGGATAGTGGTAAGTGTGCAAAAGTTTAGTTTGAAGATTCTCAGGAACAAAACACTTACCACTAGGTTTCTCAGGAGGTGCATTGGTTTGTGCAGCCAGGATCTCCTCCCCCAAGGGAGAAGTCAAATTAGTATGTATGGTAGCCAAAATATGGTCAGGAGGTATAACAGGAGTAGGTACAGACTCCTCCTTGGACAGAGGCGAAAATTTTCGAGAGAGGGCATCAGCCCTAACATTCTTACTACCAGACAGGTAGGAGACCACATAATTAAACCGAGACAAAAATAGCGCCCATCTGGCCTGTCGGGGCGACAAATGTTTGCTTCAGATAGATAAGTTAAATTCTTGTGGTCAGTAAGAATGAGCACTGGCACGCTAGTACCCTCGAGAAGATGCCTCCATTCCTTAAGTGCCAAAATTATGGCCAGTAATTCACTGTCGCCAATTTCATAATTGCACTCCGCTGGAGACAATTTCTTAGAGAAGAAACCACACGGATGCAAGGAACCGTCAGACGTAGGACATTGAGACAAGAGGGCACCTACTCCAGTCTCAGACGCATCAACCTCAAGAACGAAAGGCAGGACAGGGTTAGGATGAGCCAGAACTGGAGCGGCAGCAAAGGCAGTCTTAAGACTATCAAAGGCCTTAATGGCAGTAGGTGACCAATGGAGTGGATCATTCTCTTTACGGGTCATGTCTGTGATAGGTTTGACCAAGGAAGAAAAGTTTTTAATAAACTTTCTATAGTAATTGGCGAACCCCAAAAAACGTTGAATAAACTAACTGGGCGAGGCCACTGCAGAACTGCAGATAACTTGTCAGGATCCATGGAGAACCCTGCAACGGAGATAACATAACCTAGGAAGGTTACTTGAGTCTGATAGAACTCACATTTCTCGAGTTTACAAAACAGGCCATTCTCACGTAGTCTCTGAAGAACCCGTGTAACATCAGAACGATGAGCCTCAAGTGTGGGTGAGTGTATGAGGATGTCGTCTAAGTACACCACAACACACTGTTGCAACATATCTCGTAGGACATCATTAATAAATTCCTGAAAAACAGCAGGAGCATTACATAGGCCAAAGGGCATTACAAGATACTCATAATGCCCACTCCTGGTGTTAAATGCTGTTTTCCATTCGTGGCCCTCCTTAATCCTAATGAGATTGTGCGCTCCTCTCAAATCAAGTTTAGTAAAGACCGTAGCTCCCTTGAGGCGGTCAAAGAGTTTCGTAATAAGCGGAATAGGGTAAGCATTCTTAATGGTAAGACGATTAAGACCCCTATAATCGATACATGGTCTTAACTCACCACCCTTTTTCTTCACAAAGAAGAAGCCAGCCCCTGCTGGAGAGCAAGATTTGCGGATGATCCCCCGCAACAGAGCATCTTCAACATACTCCTCCATAGCACAATTCTCTGCAACAGACAGAGGGTACACCCGGCCCCGAGGAGGAATGGCTCCGGGTTGCAGGTCTATGGCACAATCGTAAGACTGGTGAGGAGGCAACGTACCGGCACGCACCTTGTCAATCCCGTCTAGGAATTCTCGGTACTCCTCTGGCAATTGAGAAACCGAAGAAGTGCACAAGACTTTAACTGGCTTCCGAAGACAAGTGGAAATACATTGCGGGGACCATGACAAAATTTCGGACCTGCGCCAGTCGAGACTGGGATTGTGATTTTGGAGCCTGGGATAACCCACAACAACCAGAAAATGCAGAGAGTTTATCACCTGGAACTGGAGGGTTTCAAAATGGAGAGAGCCCCAACAGCCATGGACAACGGAGCAGTTTCGCGAGTAACGAGTGCAGGCTGAAGTGGCCTGCCATCAATGGCCTCAATAGCAAGCGGAACGGGCAGAGGCAAAACAGGAATGGAGTGCTTTGATACAAAAGCACTGTCAATTAAATAGCCCGCAGCACCGGAGTCAACAAGAGTCTGGGTGACTATGGAGGAGTCCACCCAGGAAAGGACAACCGTGACCAAAGGTTTCTCCTTAAGCGGTTCCGAGGACGAGGATAAACCACCCAAGGTCTGCCCCCGACAGGACCTTAGGTGTGAGCGTTTCCCGGCCGTGTAGGACAAGACTTCAAAAGGTGGCCCTGTAACCCACAATAGAGGCAGAGCCCCTCCCTCCTCCTAAAGGCCCTCTCCGCCGCGGAGAGACACGTGAATCCCAGCTGCGTCGGCTCAACAGTACCTGGTGACTCGGGACCAGGAGGCATGGGAGGAGAGGGAGGCATGGGTGGGAACGAACACGTAGGAGAAAACGGAACAGGAGGCTTCCGCAAGCGCTCCTTGAAAGAGGGCCTCTCTCTGAGTCTGATGTCAATTAGGATCAAAAAAGACACCAATGCCTCGAGATCCTCTGGTAAATCTCTGGCAGCAATTTCGTCTTTAATCGCATCAGAGAACCCATGAAAGAAGGCGGCAACAAGGGTTTCATTGTTCCAACCTACCTCTGCGGAAAGCATACGGAACTCAATAGCATACTGAGCAACAGATCTTGTACCTTACTGAATGGACATGAATCGTTTAGCAGCAGAGGAGGAGCGAGCCGGAACATCAAATACCCTTCGAAAGGAGGCCACAAATTCAGGTTAATTTGAAGTCACAGGTTTATTAGTCTCCCACAAGGGATTAGTCCAGGCAAGAGCTGTGTCAGAGAGTAACGAGATGAGAAATCCCACCTTAGCTCTGTCAGAGGGAAACGCCTGAGGTAACATCTCAAAGTAAATGCCCACCTGGTTCAAAAACCCTCTGCACTGAATAGGATTGCCTCCATATCGCTGAGGTAGAGGTGCAGAACCGGACATGCTCCTGGTAGGCATAGGTGCAGCAGCGGAAACAGGAGCAGCCATAACTTGCGGGACACTTTGGTCCAAATGTGCAGTGCGAGTCAGCAGGGTTTGCAGGGATAGTGCAAATTGATCCAAGCGGTGATCCTGTACATCTATTATGGAAATGATGGCAGATAAAGGTGGATTATTAGCACCATCAGGATTCATGGCCTTTGCGTAATGTCAGGGTGCCAGGAATCAGACTGAGACGAGAAGTGCAAAAATAATCACACCTTTATTAATAGCAAAAAATAATAAA
Organism: Bombina bombina; assembly: GCF_027579735.1. Lineage (NCBI taxonomy): Eukaryota > Metazoa > Chordata > Amphibia > Anura > Bombinatoridae > Bombina > Bombina bombina. The sequence continues at coordinate 630,162,818 of NC_069501.1, forward strand.
AAGTCCACAAGTCAAATAACAAGCCAGGAATGAAAACCAGAGCTGCTAGTCAGACGAGCCGAGTCAGGAGCCAAAGCGAATAGTTAGACGAGTCGGAATCAGGAACAAGGAAAACAGCAGAGTCAGGAACAAGCCAGGGATCAGGAACCAGGAAGGACGTCAGGCAGCCAGGTAATATACAGGAACTCTCACAAACAGGTCTGAGACAACGCAAAGGCAAAGCATACTGAACAGAGGCCCTTTAAATAATAAGTGATGACATCACAATTCTGAGACTGCATCCTGTCTCACATGGATGATGCACACCAGTAAGGCCATAAAAGGAAGTGCAGGAATTGAGCAGCATCCCCACAATGCACCATAGTCAGGAAGAGAGGTGAGTAAAATGGCTGCCAGCAGCACATGGCAAACACAACAGGGAAAAAACCCTGACAACCAGCTTGAGGTCAATCCTTGACGCTCGATTTAAATATATGTTTAACTAAGTGAAATCTCAGACTCAGACAGTGTAATTCCTCCCGCTGATACTGAAGTTGTATCCTTCAGGTTTAAGCTAGAACCCTCCGTCTGTTACTCAAGGAGGTTTTAGCTACACTGGACAACAGCGACACCATGGTTGTTGTCAATCCTAAAAAATCCAGTAAGCTAAATAAATATTTTGATGTACCTTCCATGGTAGAAGTTTTTCCTGTACCAGATCGAGCTACTGAGATTATTGCTAAGGAATGAGAGAGACTGGGTATCCCTTTTTTCTCCATCCCCTATATTTAAAAATATGTTTCCTATAGCAAATTCTATCAAGGAATCTTGGCAGACGGTACCCAAGGTGGAAAGGGCAATTTCCACGCTAGCCAAGAGAACTACTATTCCTACAGAGGATAGTTGTTCCTTTAAGGATCCTATGGATAAGAAGTTAGAGGGGCTACTCAAGAAAATGTATGTACACCAGGCTTTACAATGGCAACCCGCGGTTTGTATTGCTACTGTCACTAGTGCGGCAGCATACTGGTTTGATGCATTGTCTGAATCTATTCGGACAGACACTCCCCTCGAAGAAATCCAGGATAGGATAAAGGCCCTTAAGTTGGCCAACTCCTTTATCACGGATGCTTCCCTTTAGGTTATTATGCTGGGAACTAAGATTTCTTGTTTTGCCGTACTGGCCCGCAGAGCTTTATGGTTAAAATCTTGGTCTGCGGATGTGTCATCTAAGTCTAAACTTTTGATGATTCCTTACAAAGGAAAGACTTTGTTTGGCCCGGGTTTGAAGGAAATAATTTCTGACATTACGGGAGGAAAGGGACATTTCTTCCCTCAGGATAAGAGAAATAAACAAAAGGGACGTCAGAGTAATTTTCGTTCCTTTCGAAATTTCAAGGGAAATCCTTCCACTTCCTCCTCCAAGCAGGAGCAGTCCAAGCCTTCCTGGAGGTCCAATTAGTCTTGGAACAAGGGAAAACAATCCAAAAAGCCTGCTATTGAATAAAAATCAGCATGAAGGGTCTGCCCCCGATCCGGGACCGGATCTTGTGGGGTGCAGACTTTCATTCTACGCTCAGGCTTGGGTCGAGATTCAGGATCCCTGTGCAGTGGACATTGTGTCCCAGGGATACAAACTAGAGTTCAAGACCTTTCCTCCCAGGGGCAGGTTTCTGCTTTATTATCTGTAGACCAGACAAAAAGAGAGGCGTTCTTACACTGTGTTCGGGACCTCTCCGACCTGAGAGTGATAGTTCCATTCTTCCTTTGGTCCAAGAGGGTCAATTTATGACAACGGTGGATTTAAAGGACGCGTACCTGCATGTTCCCATCCACAGGGACCATCACAAGTTTCTAAGGTTTGCATTTCCAGACAAACACTTCCAGTTTGTGGCTCTTCCATTCGGCCTTGCCACTGCTCCCAGAATTTTCTCAAAGGTTCTGGAATCCCTGTTGGCGGTGCTCTGATTTCGGGGCATTGCACTGGCGCCTTATCTGGAAGACATTCTGGTTCAGGCGCCGTCCTTTCAACAAGCAAGATCCCACACGGAAATGTTGTTATCTTTCCTGCAATCTCACGGATGGAAAGTGAATTTGGAAAGAGTTCCTTAGTTCCAAATACAAGGGTAATTTTCTTGGGAACCATAATAGATTCCTTATCAATGTAAATTTTTCTGACAGAAGTCAGGAAATCAAAGATTTTTGATTCTTGCCTAGCACTTCAGTCCTCTCCTCAGCCATCAGTGGCTCAGTGCATGGAGGTAATCAGTCTGATGGTAGCAGCAATGGACATCATCCCATTCGCCCGTTTTCACCTCAGACCTCTGCAGTTAAGCATGCTCAGGCAGTGGAAAGGAGACTATGCGGATCTGTCTCCGCAATTACAGCTAGAGCAGGAGACAAGGGATTCTCTTCTTTGGTGGTTGTCTCAGGATCATCTCTTCCAGGGAACCTGCTTTCACAGAACCCTCTTGGGTAATTGTGACAACAGATGCCAGCCTTCTGGGATGGGGAGCAGTCTGGGGCTCTCTAAAGGCTCAGGGAACATGGACTCGGTTGGAGTCTGTTCTACCAATAAACATTCTGGAGCTGAGAGCAATCTTCAATGCTTTTCTGGCCTGGCCTCAGTTAGCCTAAGCCTGGTTCATCAGGTTCCATTCAGACAACATAACTTAAGTGGCTTACATCAACCATCAGGAAGGAACGCGGAGTTCCTTGGACATGACGGAAGTAGCCAAGATAATTCAGTGGGCGGAGACCCACAATTACTATCTGTCGGTGATCCACATCCCAGGAGTGGACAACTGGGAGGCGGACTTATTGAGCAAGCAGACCTTTCATCCGGGGGAGTGGAAACTCCATCCGGAAGTGTTTTCCAGGCTGATTCTCAAATGGGGTCAGCTGGAATTGGATCTCATGGCATCTCGGCAGAATGCCAAGCTTCTGAGGTACGGGTCGAGGTCAAGGGACCCTCAGGCTTTACTGATAGACGCCCTGGCGGTACCTTAGAATTTCAGTCTTGCATACCTATTTCCTCCGTTTGCTCATCAACCTCGGTTCATTGCTCGAATCAAGCAGGAGAGGGCATTGGTGATCCTCATTTCACCGGCATGGCCTAACAGGATTTGGTATGCAGACTTGGTGGACATGTCATCTCTTCCACCTTGGAGTCTTCCGTTGAGGAAGGACCTTCTACTTCAAGGACCCTTCCTTCATCCAAATCTAGTTTCACTGAAGCTGACTGCTTGGAGATTGAACGCTTAATTTTATCTATGGTGAATTTTCAGAGTCGGCCATTGAGACCATGATTCATGCTCGTAAACCTCTAACTAGAGTATCATTCGGTTTGCCTATGAAACTGCTGGACAGCAGCCTCCTGAGAGAGTTACAGCTCATTCTACGAGGGCTGTTTCCTCTTCTTGGGCATTCAAAAATGAAGCTTCTGTGGAACAGATTTGCAAGCCTGCAACTTGGTCCTCTCCACACTTTTTCAAAATTCTATAAATTTGACACTTTTGCCTCGGCTGAAGCCTCTTTTGGGAGAAAGGTTCTTTAAGCAGTGGTGCCTTCCGTTTAGGTTCCCTGTCTTGTCCCTCCCGTATCATCGGTGTCCTCTAGCTTGGATATTGATTCCCAATAGTAATTAGATGATCCATGGACTCATCGTGTCATTAGAAAGAAAACTAAATTTATGCTTACCTGATAAATGTATTTATTTCTTGACACAATGAGTCCACAGCCTGCCCTGTTTTTAAGACAGGCTTTTGTCAGGCTATAAACTTCAGACACCTCTGCACCTTGTTGCTTCCTTTCTCTCCTTTGCTTCGGTCGAATGACTGAGGTTGGAGGGAAGGGAGGTGATATTTGACAGCTTTGCTGTGGTGTTATTTGACGCCTCCTGCTGGGCAGGAGTGATATTCCCAATAGTAATTCGATGATCCGTGGACTCATGGTGTCAAGAAAGAAATACATTTATCAGGTAAGCATAAATTTTGTTTTATTAAAGTTCTGATGCATATGATGTGTATATACATAAATGGGTGAATCTAATACATTTATACTCTAACTAATAAATATATTTCTTCAGTCACAGCAGCTTACACAGATATGATCCTCTAACTATACTGTATGTAATATAGCCGTGCGAGTCACGTGACTGCATCATGAGCATGTGACTTCTGTGCCCCTGCCTGCAACACACGTTACAATATGGCAGCTTACATAGGAGAATCAAGCAGTGGATCAGTGCTGTACTTGAAAAATATCCTTCAACAGTTTAGGGTAAGAGGAGCATATAAAATAGACAGCAGAGATTATTTTATTTTTATTAATAAGAAAAAGTAGGTTTTAGCAATTTTCATCAGGTGTTAAATGTCCCTTTAAGGGCTATTGGTAGTTTATTCTAGATTAGGTTTCTTTTATTTTGGGGTGTTCTTTTTTTTAAATGGGTATTAGAATAGGAATAATTTTTATTATTTTGGATAATTTGTTATTTTGTGTAATGTTTTTTTTCCGTTTTGGGGTGGGTTTTTATTTTTAGATTAGGGGATGGGCATTTCATAAAAGAGCTGAATGCCCTTTTAAGGGCAGGAAAAAAAGCTAAATGCCCTAGGTAGGTTTTAGTGTAAAGCAGCATAGGTTTTATTTCACAGGTAAGTTTGTATTTATTTTCACTAGGTAGTTAGTAAATAGTTAACTATTTACTAACTAGTCTACCTAGTTAAAATAAATACAAACTTACCTGTGAAATAAAAATAAAACCTAAGCTAGCTACAATATAACTACTAGTTATATTGTAGCTAGCTTAGGTTTTATTTTACAGATAAGTATGTATTTAGTTTTAAATAGGTATTATTTAGTTAATAATTGTAACTTTAATTTAGCTCTATTTTAATAATGTTAAAGTTAGGGAATGTTAGGGTTAGGTTTAGTGTTAGGGGTTAGTAGTTTAATTTAGGTTGTTGCGATGTGGGGGGTTGGCAGTTTAGGGGTTAATAGGTTTATTTAGTGGTAGTGATGTGGGAGGCCAGAGGTTTATGGGTTAATAGCTTTATTTAGTGGTGGCGATGTCGGGGAGCATTGGAATAGGGGTTAATAGATTTATTATAGTATGGGCGATGTTGGAGTGTGAGGGAATAGGGGTTAATAACTTTAGTATAGTGGCGGCGATATCGGGAGCTGCAGATTAGGGGTCAATAGATTTATTTAGGTGGCGGCAATATCGGGAGCGGCAGATTAGGGGTTAATAACATTATGTAGGTGTCGGCGATGTCGGGGGGCAGCAGATTAGGGGTGTTTAGACATAGGGTTTACGTTAGGGTGTTCGGTTTAAACGTTACTTATTTTCCCCATAGACATCAATGGGGCTGCGTTAAAGAGCTTTTTATTCCGCAATTGCAGGTGTTTTTTTCTAACACGCTCTCTCCATTGATGTCTATGGGGAAAGCGTGCACAAGCACGTCAAAACAGAGCTTGTATTTTGTGCGGTATGGAGCTCAACGCAACCATATCGCACGCACAAGCCGGCTGTTTCAAAACTTGTAATGGCTGTGTTATAGAGGGTGAAATAACGCATGTTTTTGTGGCGTTCGTTAAATTCCCTATGGTGTGCATAACTTGTAATCTACCTGAAAGTGTCTTGTCTTATATGTGAGTGAATGGTAACTTATAAGTTAATTGTGGTGTGACTGAATTTGTAGCAAAAATCTTATTTCCCAGAAATACTATTGGGGTAAAATTCAATTAGCTCTTCTTGTGATCTAGACAGTTTGAGGAATCAGATATGCCTACCTACCATTAACTGCTACATGCTATATATGGTAAAGTTCCACAATAGAAATATGTCATGAACTGATCACTTAGTGATCAGGCCTAATGCTGAGGTTCTTTATACTTATTGGTCTGTGTGAAATATGCCTAACTGTGTAAATTGTATTATTAATACTGATAGAGGAAGGCCCTCCCTTAGAACCTGTAATCATAGTGGTACAGTCTCTGCAGGTGCACCTGTAATAAAATCAATATTATTCATACTTACAAGGCCTCCCCTTGTTCATCAGTAAGGATGGGCGAATGTAGTGAAAGTACAATATGCTTGGTAGAATGAATAGTCCTTTCTTGGACAATCAAATTTTTATAGGATTGAAAATCCATTACAATTTGTTAATCAAATGTTATTTTTGGTTTTCTAATGTTACTTTTGTTTTCTAATATTCATAATTGGATCGAATTTCCACATTCAAAATTTCGAATGTAACATTTAAATTAACAAATACTATTCAGCAGTTCAATAGTTCAGGCGGTAGGGAATTTAGTAAATTGATACATAATAGATACAAATATATATATTCAAATTTTTCTATTTTGAATATTGCATAATTCAAATATTAAATTTAAAAAGTATTAGACATACTATTACAAATATATCAAATCAAATAAAAAATTTTAAATTCAAATGTTGCAAAATTCAATTTGAATTATGCAATATTCAAATTAGAAAAATTAAAATTGAATATTTAAATTAAATACAGAATTAGAAATACTATTATATTAACCGAAAGTTAGAACTAATGTGTTAAAATTTGTTTCAATTTTCGAATATTGCAAAACATTCGCCCAACCCTAATCACTAGAGTGAAAAACCCACAATATACTTGTAATACTAGCACAAAAATGCAAGTGATATGGATTGTCATATTAAAGGGACAATATACTGTTAAATTGATTTTCCCTTAATGTGTTTCCAATTACTATTTTTATTACCAATTGCAGTATAAAATGCATGAGAATTTACTTTTTATGGGTTATTTGTGTATATTAAATAGCTGATTTTGTGTTTTGAAGCCACAACCTAATAAAATGGGTTAAGTTTGTAGGTATAATCAGATCTCATTACTTTATCACATTGTGCACATATACCTGCTTCTTTATCTTATATCGGTCTGTAAAGCAAAGACCTATACTTGGAGAGAACAATGGAAAATTAACATTTTATTACCTTATCTCTTCTAAACCCCACTGGGAGAGTAATTTCTTCTGCTTGCTGTGTTTACACAACTTTTCCATAGCTTAGACCTAAGGCCAAAAACTTTCAGAATAGGTGGGGATACCACAGGCTAAATCAACTATTTCAAATGCAAATAAAAGGGTAAAGGAAATAAATTAATACACTCCAGCAGGTAAAGTGGATCATTGGGAACAAATGAAAGGGGAGAACATTTTTGAGTAAACTGTCCCTTTAATGCTCAATACTGCTTGTATTTTTTAGTTCCACTTGTAACCTGACTCTTGTGAAAGTGTTTTATGGACTTCCGGTTTCAGAAACACAAAGCTGTAGGCCATTGTCTAGTAGTATTTTGCATTTATGATTGCCAACCCACTCTTTTTTTCCAGGCATAACCCTTTTTAGAACATTTTTCTCCCTTATTTTTTACACTTAAAATCTTCATCTCAAACATTTTACATTGTGCTTTTGTCAACTGAATACGATCTCCAGACCTGAATACGATCTCCTTATTTATCAAAAAAGTCGTGAAAAACACGCACGTCAAGTACGGTGCGAAGAGCATCGGACTGGTGTTAACTAACAGTCATCGATGTTGCGGTTATTCGGGTTTTTCCCAACTTTACCATTTCATTACTGTCCATGAACAAGCACATTTCTCTAAAGCTAATCTTTTATTTTTCAACTGTTATTGTCCAATAAATAGCAACATTTATACCTCAACAAACAATATCTCATAGAAAGTTATTTTTATATTGATTTGTTATATGATACTTTCACAGAAATTAATGTGTATTTGTATTTCTAGGAGTCATATGTTTTATTTATTTTTAAAATTATTATTAATGCTAGAATGTGTACATATATCTTTGCACATACTTGTGTGTGTGTGTGTGTGTGTGTATATATATATATATATATATATATATATATATATATATAACAAATGTAACAGGAAAAGCACTCACTGGACTTCGGACTTCAAAAGTGGTAACAAAATTTATTGTGACGTTTCGGGACTTAACACGTCCCTTCCTCTGACAATTAAAAACTCCAAACAAACAACCTAATAAAGGCTTACAAAACCCACCCCCAGCAGTATCTCCAATCACTGGAAACCGTGTGCAAAATACAATGGTCTCAACCAAACGTGTGTTCAATAGAAATATATTCACAAATTAAAAATGAATAGATCAGCAATAATGAAAATAAATACAAAATGTGATACATGTGTAAATATAAATATAGGCCAAATATTGCCCCAAGTCCTCAACAAATGAATAAATAAAGTTCATATTAATCAAAACACCCCTATATCAAAAATGGACTCTCCTCCAATGTCACTAAGGGATTTAACAGCACATAGGGAAACTCCCCTTGTATCAATCAATGCCACAAATCACGGATCCGAAGTTCCAAAGATGTATATAATAGGCGGCACTGTTTACATTCACTTATCGCATCTCCATTCATAAACTGTTAAATGAAAAACCAAACCCGATCGTTGTCCAAAATCACACTGAATAAACCCATCATGGGTAGTTGCATAACACCACGCCCCCTTGTCTCCCATTGGACCCATCAACACGTTGTCCAGGTGATAGGGAAAACAAAGGCGTACCACAGCAGTGGCCAGATAGTAGTTTTTTTAAATCAGGGATTAAAATATCCGCCCCCTACGGGCGTGTCTCCTCACATGTACTCCAAATACTAAAGTTGCTATGGCAACCTGTCACGAAAAATAAATAAACAAACAAAAATCCCCACAAAACTCCTGTATTTTCATTGGTCCTCATATCACACCCACACCGGGTGTGTAACAACTTAACTAAGCCCATACAAAATAAGCTATGCGCAAATACACGAGCCGATCAGACATATCTGGACTGTAGCATATGTTACACATAACTTTTAGTCAACACGACCAGTGGGTTACTACCGCAAGTGCGCGTATTGAAACTCTATGAGATAGTTGCCTCACACCACATTTACTCCTATTGAACGGCTCACTCAGCTGTCAAAGTGACTAACCAAACAGAAGCAACACAGGGCAATATTGATATGCTTGTATCGGAGAAAACAACATCCGCCCACAATGGGCGTACCTCCACTAGAACCAAACAAGCGCTCAGTTTGCTACAGGCCACAAAACCAAACACATAGAGTCACAGCTAAAGTGCAAGACAGAGAATCCAATCAGCCACCCCATAGCGAAATTCCTAACCAACTGTAGGAACCCTATCACCAACGGGCATATGACATCCCATCTAAACAAAGTGGAGTATTAAAGGATTGATCTCACTGAATAAAACTGAATAAAACAAAATGTGATTTCTAGAAAGTACCAAGTCATAATCAATAGGGTGCCGCTGAATGTACACCAAGCTCCACATAGGACGCCATAAAACCAACGGAAAAATAAATTAATAAATATACATATATATAGCTAACAAAAAACGTAATCTTAAGAATAGAAATTTAAGTATTGTCAAAACATCCTTCTCAAAAAAACAACAATAACAAATATGTCACCATAAAAAAGTGATAATCCCAAAACACCCTTACTATCCAATCCTCAATCAAAATGAGTATACTAAAATAGCATAAACCTTATTACGGCACTATCTGAGCCCCAAATTTTCACCAAACAAAAATATATGAACCCCAAAATATGGAAAAACCATATATCCATAATTGTGTCATACCACCACCGTGAATGAACAACGCTAAAATATAATTATAACCACAGAGTTGAGAGGAGTCAACACTTGAGACACAGAGGTGAAAAAATAGGGGGACAAAGGAGCATATATGAGGCCAAACAATAAAATGTATGAGGTGCACAAGTGTCTCACCAGAACCAAACAGTGTCAGTGTAAGTAAAATAAAAATTAAAAATAACAAAATATAAATAAAAACAATGTAACTCCAGGCAGAACAAATTACCGGCTCTTAAGGCAATACTAGAGCCTATAGGGAAATATACTCACAATGGAAACCAAGCATCAGAAGTCAGAAAAAGGGGGGGGGGGGAGGGAAGGGAAAGGGGAAAAAAGGGGGGGTGGAGGGTATGGAAGGAAGGGAGAAAAGGAAAAAGGGGAAAAAAGGGGGGGGGGGAGGGAAAAAGAGGGAAGGAAGGGGAAGGGGGGGAGAAAAGAAGGGGGAAAGGGGGAGGGAAGAAAAAAGGAAGGAGAAAGAAAAAAGAAAGAGGAAAGAAAACAAGACAAAAGAAAAAAAGAAAAGAGAAAAAAACAGCGAAAGACAAAGAAATAAGAAAGAGAAAAGACAAGAAAAGGGGAAATGCCCCCTAAGGAACTGAATCGTGTATTCTCATTGGACGCTGAACTCGTGGACTCTCATTGGAATTGTAATCGGCTGTAATCACTATTAGAGTCAAAGATCAGCCTAGATATGCTTGCCACCCTGTATGGGTATTAAGGCCTCTGGGGGTCAGTGTGTCCAATTTATGGATCCAACGAGTCTCCTTCTGCAGTAGTATCTTGGCTCTATTTCCTCCTCTCTTCATACTTGGCACATGGTCAATCAAACGGAATCTCATGTCCGTTACTGTATGATTCCTCTCAAGGAAACGGCGAGCCACCGGTTGATCAGCCTTGCCATTCTTCAGAGCTGATCTAATACTTGACCGGTGGTTCGCCATCCTAGTCCTGGCATCGTCCGTCGTTTTACCAATGTAGAACATACCACACGGGCAATTAAGGAGGTATATAACAAAGGTAGTAGTGCATGTTAAGAAGTGGTTAATCCTATACTTCTTCTTCTTCTCTGGGTGCTGGAAAGAATTCCCTGCATGCATACTATTGCACGTGACGCAACCAAGGCATTTGAAACACCCCTTCTTTTTCTTCAGCCAAGTCTGTTTATCAGATATAGGTGAGATGTCAGTCTTCATGAGTGAATCCCTTAGGCTTCTCCCCCTACGATAAGCCAAACGTGGTGCCTGCCAGTGTGTAAATGGTAAGGCTGCGTCAGTTGTAATCAATTTCCACTCCTCTTTAACAGCTTTAGAAATCCGATGTTGATCAGGGGAATATGTGGTGACAAAGGTAAGTTGTTTCTTTTTTTCTTCACTTTCCGAATTTGTATTCACAGTCCCCTGGACCACCTGATCACACATTTTCATCAACTCCTTCTTGTTATACCCTCTCTGGGCAAATCTATCAATCATTTCTGCCAGTTGTACACTACAACGTTCAGGGTCAGTGTTGTTACGTATCACCCTTTGGAATTGGGCCTTGGGTATGTTCCTGATAAGAGATGGCTGATGGCAACTTCTTGCGTGTAGTATCGTGTTCCTATCAGTTTCCTTCCAGAACAACGTAGTGCCAATTTTACCAGACGATTTGAAAATTCTAACATCCAGGTAGTCTACCGTTTCACTATTGGACACGGATTGGAACCTAATGGTACTGTCGAGACTGTTGAGTGTATGAACCCAATCATCAAAGCACCGTTGGTCACCCTGCCACACCAGAAACAGGTCATCGATGTAACGACAATAAAATTTTACTGACGTATTCTCAAACACCTTCATCCACTTTGTCTCATATTCTGCCATGTATAGATTCGCCAGCGATGGGGCCACATTGGACCCCATCGCTGTGCCTGCAGTTTGAAGAAATAATTTACCATCAAAGTAAAAATAGTTGCGTTCTAGACACATGGTGAGAAGCTCAATTAGGACATGTTCTGGAGGGCCTACATACGGTGTACGTCTTAGGGTATTCGCTACTGCTGCAATCCCTGCTGCCTGTGGGATTACGGTATAGAGACTAGAGACGTCCATGGTGACAAGAAGATCAGTCTCTGAGATATCTTCCAGGCTTGTAATTTTCTGTATAAAGGATGTTGAATCTTGTACATATGATCTCATTCTTGTCACTAATGGCTGGAGAAAGTGGTCAACATAAATAGCCAATGGTTGAAGAAGGGACCCACGGGCTGAAACAATAGGCCGGCCTGGAGGTTGTTTTTAGTCCTTATGTATTTTTGGCAATGTATACATAATAGGAATGATGGGAAAATCCTTCTGTAAAAACCTGGCTTCTTGTTCAGTAATGAGTCCCTCTTGTTTCCATATGTTGATCCTGCCATGAATCTCTCGTTTCAGTGCCATTGTGGGGTCAGCATCCAACCTCTGATATGTTTTCTCATCCTTCAATTGGCGTTCAATCTCCAGTTTATAATCCACTAGATCCATCACCACGACCGCCCCACCCTTGTCGGCTGGGCGTATCACAATTGTTGGATCATCCTTCAGAGCTTTTAATGCTCTTCTTTCCTCTTTGGTCAAATTATCCTGCTGTCTCCAAGTATTCCGTTTCTCTTGTGCCACATTGGTCAAATATTTAGTGTATGTCATAATGTAGGAATTATTAGAGTTTGGATCAAAACTGCTAGCTGTTCTAAAGTCTTGTTCAGTGTCATCAGAATGGCCAAAATGCTCTTTGAGCCGTAGCAGTCTGCCAAACCACTGGATGTCAATGTAGGTATCGAAGGTGTTCATCCTGGTGGAAGGCACAAATGTAAGTCCTTTGTTAAGTAGTGACTGTTCAGCTGAGGATAGAGTTCTAGAGCTAATGTTAAAAACATTATTTTCTATCTCCTCCAGTTTGGGTGGCGGCGGGACATGCCCCCCCCTTCTCGGGTGCGGCCGGGTCCTCTTCCTAAAAAACGATTTGCTGGAGTAGAATACGGGGCCAAGGGTGGGCGTGTGGAAACATTATCACTTGTATTAGCCCATAGTGGTTGATTACTTGACCCCCTAGATCTTGTCGTAATCCCTGAAAACATGGGAGCATCAGGATTCGGGATACTCTCAGGATCAGTACTATCACCCAAACTGGTGTCAACAGTATTGATTGATCTTTTTGTATGTCTCCTTTGCCTTCTTGGTCTTAGTTGTTTCCTCTCATCCGGTGCTAGCATCCACCGATACACACTCTTGTGAGTCCAGATATGTCTGATCGGCTCGTGTATTTGCGCATAGCTTATTTTGTGTGGGCTTAGTTAAGTTGTTACACACCCGGTGTGGGTGTGATATGAGGACCAATGAAAATACAGGAGTTTTGTGGGGATTTTTGTTTGTTTATTTATTTTTCATGACAGGTTGCCATAGCAACTTTAGTATTTGGAGTACATGTGAGGAGACACGCCCGTAGGGGGCGGATATTTTAATCCCTGATTTAAAAAAACTACTATTTGGCCACTGCTGTGGTACGCCTTTGTTTTCCCTATCACCTGGACAACGTGTTGATGGGTCCAATGGGAGACAAGGGGGCGTGGTGTTACGCAACTACCCACGATGGGTTTATTCAGTGTGATTTTGGACAATGATCGGGTTTGGTTTTTCATTTAACAGTTTATGAATGGAGGTGCGGTAAGTGAATGTAAACAGTGCCGCCTATTATATACATCTTTGGAACTTCGGATCCGTGATTTGTGGCATTGATTGATACAAGGGGAGTTTCCCTATGTGCTGTTAAATCCCTTAGTGACGTTGGAGGAGAGTCCATTTTTTATATAGGGGTGTTTTGATTAATATGAACTTTATTTATTCATTTGTTGAGGACTTGGGGCAATATTTGGCCTATATTTATATTTACACATGTATCACATTTTGTATTTATTTTCATTATTGCTGATCTATTCATTTTGAATTTGTGAATATATTTCTATTGAACACACATGTTTGGTTGAGACCATTGTATTTTGCACACGGTTTCCAGTGATTGGAGATACTGCTGGGGGTGGGTTTTGTAAGCCTTTATTAGGTTGTTTGTTTGGAGTTTTTAATTGTCAGAGGAAGGGACGTGTTAAGTCCCGAAACGTCACAATAAATTTTGTTACCACTTTTGAAGTCCGAAGTCCAGTGAGTGCTTTTCCTGTTACATTTGTTGCATTTTCTGAATGCACCCTGGCAGTTGAATGGTTCGTGGGAGTGCATATGCCTAGAACTTTCTTTTTATATATATATATATATATATATATATATATATATATATATATATATATATATATATATAAATATATAACAAGAGGAGGACGTCACTCACTGGTCTTTTTAAAGTGTACTTTTATTAGAATAAAGCGTGACGTTTTGGGGACACACTAGGAAGGGGAGTGTGTCCCCGAAACGTCACACTTTTTTCTAATAAAAGTACACTTTAAAAAGACCAGTGAGTGCCGTCCTCCTCTTGTTATATTTAACCGTTGGCACCCTGGCAGTTGGTATATATATTATTATTCTTTATAAAGCGTCGACAGATTCCGCAGCGCTGCCCATGGGTACAAGAATAACAGTACAATGGAGAAACAATACGATAAGACAAATACAGGGGGAATTGAGGGCCCTATTCCCATGGGAACTTACAATCTAGATGGGTAGGAGGATGGGAAACAGGAGGTGGGGACTGCAAAGGTGAGAATGATAGTAGTGAGGAGATAGAGGGCAACTGTTAGTTAAGTGAAGTTAGTTTGTTAATAAGTCGGATGATAGGATTTCCTTAACAGAAAGGTCTTTAGGGAACGTTTAAAGGAGGAGAGGTTAGGGGCAAGTCTGACAGCTCGAGGAAGTGCGTTCCAGAAGGTTGGTGCCGCACGAGATAAGTCCTGTAGTCTAGCATGAGAGGAGGTGATGTAGAGGATGCAAGAAGCAGGTCATTGTTGGATCTTAGGGGACGGGCAGGAGTATATTTGTTGATGAGTGAGGACAGGTAGGGCAGCATTGGTGAGGGCTTTGTAGTTCAGGGTGAGAATTTTGAATTTAACTCTGTTGTGAATGGGGAGCCAGTGAAGGGACTCACAGAGAGGTGCAGCAGAAACAGAGCATCGAGAGAGGTGGATTAGCCTGGCAGATGCATTTAGGATGGATATATATATATATAAAACACATAGAGAAAACCCTGCACTCACCAGCAAGCTCACATTAAAGATTTAAAATAAAAAATGGAAAGGTTAGTTACCGCATCTGGCCAAATGGGACAAGCTCAGGTTCCATGTCAAGGTCCTTTCCAATACCTGAGTATAACAAAATTTCCCTATGGTTCTTGCACCCACTCCTGTCTGGGATTAACTGCCTGTGACCCTGTGACAGCAGAGCTTTCTTTCATGTAATTGGCAAGAGTCCATAAGCTAGTGACGTATGGGATATACAATCCTACCAGGAGGGGCAAAGTTTCCCAAACCTCAAAATGCCTATAAATACACCCCTCACCACACCCACAATTCAGTTTTACAAACTTTGCCTCCTATGGAGGTGGTGAAGTAAGTTTGTGCTTAGATTTCTGCGTTGACATGCGCTTCTCAGCATTTTGAAGCCCGATTCCTCTCAGAGTACAGCGAATGTCAGAGGGATGTGAAGGGAGTATCACCTATTGAAGGCAATGGTTTTCCTCAAGGGAGATCTATTTCATAGGTTCTCTATTATCGGTCATAGAGATTCATCTCCTACCTCCCTTTTCAGATCGACGATATACTCTCATGTACCATTACCTCTACTGATAACTGTTTCAGTACTGGTTTGGCTATCTGCTATATGTGGATGGGTGTCTTTCGGTAAGTATGTTTTTTATTACTTAAGACACCCCAGCTATGGTTTGGCACTTTATGCATTTATATAAAGTTCTAAATATGTGTATTGTACTTATATTTGCCATGAGTCAGGTTCATGTATTTCCTTGTGCAGACTGTCAGTTTCATATTTGGGGAAAATAAACATATTTAGAAATATTTTTTCTTACCTGGGGTTTAGTCTTTTTTTTTTTTTTTGGAGCAAAAGTACGTCCGTTGACACAAGTTCGTCATAGTTGACGCCGAGTCCTTACACAGGGTTGCGTCGTTAGTGACGCAAGTGTGTCATTCCGGATGTTGTTGGCGCCAAAAAAATTTCAGTTACGTTGTGCGTCATACTTGGCGCCAAATTTTTTATTAATTTATTAGCCCATTGCTATTTGCCTCTTGCCTTTTTCTATGTCAAAGGGCTATGCTATTTGCATTTTGTCTCATTCCTGAAACTGTCATATAAGGAAATTGATCATTTTGCTTTATATGTTGTTTTTTCTTTTACATTTTGCAAGATGTCTCAATCTGATCCTGTCTCAGAAGTATCTGTTGGAACTTTGCTGCCTGACATCGGTTCTACCAAAGCTAAGTGCATTTGTTGTAAGATTGTGGAAATTACATCTCGGAATGTCATTTGTGATATTTGTCATGATAAACTTTTAGATGCAGAGAATGTATCCATCAGTAATAGTACATTGCCAGTTGCAGTTCCTTCAATTTCTATTTTACATGATTTAACTATGAATTTTAAAGAATTTGTTACTGGTTCTATTCAGAAGGCTTTGTCTGCATTTCCGCCTTCTAATAAACGTAAAAGGTCTTTTAAAACTTCTCATAAAGTTGATGAAATTTCAAATGACCGACAACATAATGATTTATCCTCCTCTGATGAGGATCTATCTGATTCAGAAGATCCTTCCTCAGATATTGACACTGACAAATCTACTTATTTATTTAAAATAGAATATATTCGTTCTTTGTTAAAAGAAGTGTTAATTACTTTGGATATTGAGGAAGTCAGTCCTCTTGACGTTAAGACTAGTAAACGTTTAAATGCTGTTTTTAAACCTCATGTGGTTACAACAGAGGTTTTTCCTATTCCTGATGCTATTTCTGATATGATTTCTAAGGAATGGAATAAGCCAGGTACTCCTTTTATTCATTCTTCAAGGTTTAAAAAATTGTATCCTTTACCAGAAATTTCTATAGAGTTTTGCGAAAAGATCCCCAAAGTTGATGGGGCTATTTCTACTCTTGCTAAACGTACCACTATTCCTATGGAAGATAGTACTTCTTTTAAAGATCCTTTAGATAGGAAACTTGAATCTTATCTAAGGAAAGCCTATTTATATTCAGGTCATCTTCTTAGGCCTGCAATTTCTTTGGCTGATGTTGCGGCTGCATCAACTTTTTGGTTGGAGAATTTAGCTCAACAAGAATTGGATTCTGACATATCTAGCATTGTTCGCTTACTGCAACATGCTAATCATTTTATTTGTGATGCCATTTTTGATATTATCAAAATTGATGTTAGAGCCATGTCTTTAGCTATTTTAGCTAGAAGAGCTTTGTGGCTTAAATCTTGGAATGCTGATATGACATCTAAATCTAGATTATTATCTCTTTCTTTCCAAGGTAATAATTTATTTGGTTCTCCGTTGGATTCTATTATTTCAACTGTTACTGGGGGAAAGGGAGTCTTTCTGCCTCAGAATAAAAAACCTAAGGGTAAATCTAAGGCTTCTAACCGTTTTCGTTCCTTTCGTCAAAATAAGGAACAAAAATCTAATCCTTCCCCCAAGGAATCTGTTTCCATTTGGAAGCCTTCCTCAAAATTTTAAAAAACCAAAGTCAGCCAGCCCCTAAGTCTGCATGAAGGTGCGTCCCTCATTCCAGCTCAGCTCTTAAGGGGCAGATTAGGGTTTTTCAAGGATATTTGGATAAATTCTGTCCAAAATCAATGGATTCAGAACATTGTCTCTCAAGGGTATCGAATAGGATTCAGAGTAAGACCTCCTGTGAGAAGATTTTTTCTCTCACGTATACCAGCAAATCCAGTAAAAGCTCAGGCTTTCCTGAAGTGTGTTTCAGACCTGGAGTCTTCACTGGTAATCATGCCAGTTCCTTTTCAGGAACAAGGTCTGGGGTTTTATTCAAATCTATTCATTGTCCCAAAGAAGGAAAATTCATTCAGACCAGTTCTGGATTTGAAAATTTTGAATCGTTATGTAAGAGTACCAACTTTCAAGATGGTGACTATAAGGACTATTCTGCCTTTTGTTCAGCAAGGACATTATATGTCTACAATAGACTTGCAGGATGCATACCTTCATATTCCGATTCATCCAGAACATTATCAGTTCCTGAGATTTTCTTTTCTAGACAAGCATTACCAATTTGTTGCTCTTCCATTTGGGCTAGCAACAGCTCCAAGAATCTTTTCAAAGGTTCTAGGTGCCCTACTCTCTGTAATCAGAGAGCAGGGTATTGTGGTGTTTCCTTATTTGGACGATATCTTGGTACTAACTCAGTCTTTACGTTCTGCAGAATCTCACACAAATCAACTAGTGTTCAAAGACATGGTTGGAGGATCAATTTACCAAAAAGTTTCTTGTTTCCTCAGACAAGGGTCACCTTTTTAGGTTTCCAGATAGATTCAGTGTCCATGACTCTGTCTCTAACAGACAAGAGATGTTTGAAATTGGTTGCAGCCTGTCGGCACCTTCAGTCTCAGTCATTCCTTTCAGTGGCTATGTGCATCGAAGTTTTAGGCCTCATGACTGCAGCATCGGACGCGATTCCTTTTGCTTGTTTTCACATGAGACCTCTCCAGCTTTGTATGCTGAATCAATGGTGCAGGGATTATACAAAGATATCACAATTAATATCCTTAAATCCCAATGTTCGACACTCTCTGACATGGTGGTTAAATCACCAGCGTTTAGTTCAAGGGGCTTCCTTTGTTTGGCCAACCTGGACTGTGATCACTACAGATGCAAGTCTTTCAGGTTGGGGAGCTGTTTGGGGATCTCTGACAGCGCAGGGGGTTTGGAAATCTCAAGAGGCGAGATTACCAATCAATATTTTAGAACTCCGTGCAATTCTCAGAGCTCTTCAGTTTTGGCCTCTGTTGAAGAGAGAACCACTCATTTGCTTTCAGACAGACAATATCACAACTGTGGCATATGTCAATCATCAGGGTGGTACTCACAGTCCCCAAGCTATGAAAGAAGTATCTCGGATACTTGCTTGGGTGGAATCCAGCTCCTGTCTAATCTCTGCAGTGCATAACCCAGGTGTAGACAATTGGGAGGCGGATTATCTCAGCCATCAGACTTTACATCCAGGGGAATGGTCCCTCCAT
Source organism: Bombina bombina (assembly GCF_027579735.1). Taxonomy (NCBI): domain Eukaryota; kingdom Metazoa; phylum Chordata; class Amphibia; order Anura; family Bombinatoridae; genus Bombina; species Bombina bombina. The sequence continues at coordinate 630,181,747 of NC_069501.1, forward strand.
CCAGATGTGTTTTCTCAATTGTTCAGATGTGGGGTCTTCCAGAGATAGATCTGATGGCCTTTCATCTAAACAAGAAACTTCCCAGATACCTGTCCAGGTCCAAGGATGTTCAGGCGGAAGCAGTGGATGCGCTGACACTTCCTTGGTATTATCATCCTGCTTACATTTTCCCGCCTCTAGTTCTTCTTCCAAGAGTGATCTCCAAAATCATCATGGAACAATTGTTTGTGTTGCTGGTGGGTCCAGCATGGCCACACAGGTTTTGGTATGTGGATCTTGTTCGGATGTCCAGTTGCCAACCTTGGCCATTTCCGTTAAAGTCGGACCTACTGTCTCAAGGTCCGTTTTTCCATCAGGATCTCAAATCATTCAATTTGAAGGTATGGAAATTGAACGCTTAGTGCTAAGTCATAGAGGTTTCTCTGATTAATGATTAATACTATGTTACAAGCTCGTAAATCGGTCTCTAGAAAGATTTATTATCGAGTTTGGAAGACCTACATTTCATGGTGTTCTTCTCATAAATTCTCTTGGCATTCTTTTAGAATTCCTAGAATTTTACAGTTTCTTCAGGATGGTTTGGATAAGGGTTTGTCTGCAAGTTCCTTGAAGGGACAAATCTCTGCTCTTTCTGTTTTATTTCACAGAAAGATTGCTAAACTTCCTGATATTCACTATTTTGTACAGGCTTTAGTTCATATTAGGCCCATCATTAAATCAATTTCTCCTCCTTGGAGTCTTAATTTGCTTTTGAAGGTGTTACAAGCTCCTCCATTTGAGCCTATGCATTCTTTGGACATTAAACTTCTTTCTTGGAAAGTGTTGTTCATTTTGGCTATCTCTTCTGCTAGAAGAGTTTCTGAGCTATCTGCTCTTTCTTGTGAATCTCCTTTTCTGATTTTTCCTCAGGGTAAGGCAGTTTTGCAGACTTCATTTAAATTTTTACCTAAGGTTGTGAATTCTAACAACATTAGTAGATAAATTGTTGTTCCTTCCTTGTGTCCTATTCCGAAGAATTCTTTGGAAAGATCCTTACATTCTTTGGATGTGGTGAGAGCTTTGAAATATTATGTTGAAGCTACTAAAGAATTCAGGAAGACTTCTAGTCTATTTGTTATATTTTCTGGTCCTAGGAAAGATCAGAAGGCTTCTGCTATTTCCTTGGCTTCTTGGTTAAAGCTTTTGATTCATCAAGCTTATTTGGAGTCGGGTCAGACCCCGCCTCAGAGCATTACAGCTCATTCTACTAGATCAGTCTCCACTTTGTGGGCTTTTAAGAATGAAGCTTCAGTTGATCAGATTTGCAAAGCGGCAACTTGGTCCTCTTTGCGTACATTTACTAAATTCTACCGGTTTGTTGTATTTGCTTCTTCAGAAGCAGTTTTTGGTAGAAAAGTTCTTCAGGCAGCTGTTTCAGTTTGATTCTTCTGCTGATGTTTTAAGTTTTTCTTGTCATTAAAGAATAAACTTATAATTTGGGTTGTGGATTATTTTTTCAGCGGATAATGGCTGTTTTTTTTTTTTTTTTTTAAATTTTCAAAGAAGCTTTATTTAAATCGTTTGTAAATACAAAACATTGTTTAAATATAAATGGTGGTTTACAATATTTTAACATAGTAATCTCTACTGCGTTTAGCATGTAACTAGTGTCCATACATATGCGGGTGGCATATGTTTATTATCAGTTTTCTCCTTATAAATAGTGTTCTCTTCACATTGGGACATGTTTAATAAAGTCCATTTTTTTTTTTTTTTTTTTTTTTGGTCTGATGAGCTCCTTGACGACCATAATACATTTTGGTTATGTGCTGATTTTGGGCGCACAGAGAATTTTGAGTATATAAGCAACTTGTGAGACAAAAAGATATGACAACATCACAATACAAACTTTTGTACTCTATACGGCAGTAGCCAACTTTGAGCCTTTCCCGAGTTGGGACTGCTACAAACTTTGTAAACAATGGTGACACAGTATCTGAAAGCTGAGTTTTATAGGTGTTAGCAGTTGTGTATACAAAGAATCCATGTGTGGTGAGTAGTCCCTGCTCATGTGTTTGAGGGTGCGCCGGGGGTGTATTGCTTCCACAAATTTAACATTAACTCATGTGTTTCTATGGTGCCTGTTGTAAGGTGGTGGTATCTCTCTAAATGTATTAGATTTTCTACCTGGTCCCTCCATTCTATTACCGTGGGGACCATGTTGGATTTCCAGTGTCTTGGTATTAGCATCTTGGCGCCATTGATTAATAATACCAATAGGATGTTTGCTATTCTATTGTCTAGTTTTGGAATATTCACAAATAGCAGGATTAGAGGGTCGTTAGGTAACTGGTAGCCTACTATGTCTGAGATTTGTTTGAGTACTTCTACCCAGAAAGTGTCCAGTCTGTCGCATTTCCACCAAATGTGTGTGGGGTCTCCCACCTCCCCGCATCCCCTCCAACACTTGTTGGTAGTTGTCTTATAGATCTTATGTAGGGCTGTTTTTTATTTTATCCCTCCCTCTCTAGTGACTCTTGCGTGGAGTTCCACATCTTTGGTATTGATATCCCATACGTCACTAGCTCATGGACTCTTGCCAATTACATGAAAGAAAACATAATTTATGTAAGAATATACCTGATAAATTAATTTATTTCATATTGGCAAGAGTCCATGAGGCCCACCCTTTTTTATGGTGGTTATGATTTTTTGTATAAAGCACAATTATTTCCAAATTCCTTTGTTAATGCTTTTTACTCCTTTCTTATCACCCCACTACTTGGCTATTCATTAAACTGAATTGTGGGTGTGGTGAGGGGTATATTTATAGGCATTTTGAGGTTTGGGAAACTTTGCCCCACCTGGTAGGATTGTATATCCCATATGTCACTAGTTCATGGACTCTTGCCAATATGAAAAAAATGAATTTATCAGGTAAATTCTTACATAAATTATGTTTTTTTTGTGAGTGCCACTGAGCACCCAGGGCTGAGCATGTTGCTGGGTCATGGGATGTGTACCCGGTCCGGTCTTGGAGTGCAGTCCCCTTCCGTGTTTTGTATATTTCTGGGTGATTACATATGCCTGTGCACCCCTCCCTTGTTCCCAGTTAGTTTGGATTTGAGAGCTTGCATTGTGTGGCTGTGTTAGGGTCTCAGGTATTGGAAAGGACCTTAACATGGTACCTGAGCTTGTCCCATTTGGCCAGATGCGGTAACTAACCTTTCAATTTTTTATTTTAAATCTTTACTGTGAGCTTGCTGGTGAGTGCAGGGTTTTCTCTATGTGTTGTATTAATTTGTTTTGTAATTTCCCTATGGTTCTTGCACACACACCTGTCTGGGTTTAACGGCCTGTGACCCTGTGACAGCACAGCTTTTTGTGAGTGCCACTGAGCACCCAGGGCTGAGCATGTTGCTGGGTCATGGGATGTGTACCCGGTCCGGTCTTGGAGTGCAGTCCCCTTCCGTGTTTTGTATATATATATATATATATATATATATATATATATATATATATATATATATATGTGTGTGTGAGTGTGTGTGTGTTATGTCAGAAATCTTTTGCAAACATATTTACATGTCCCTAAGTTTCTTTTTTGTTCTAAACTATGTTGTCTGTCATATCTCTGTGTTTATTTATACCACTATATGTATATAGTGTAAATGTAATCAGAGTATCATATGTATTTATTTGCAATCAAAGGATATTTTAAAGGGATAGGAAAGTAAAAATGTAAGTTGCATGATTCAGATACAGCATGCAGTTTTAAAACACTTTAAAATTCACTTATCTTTTCAGATGTGCTTTCTTCTCTTGGTATCCCTTGTTGGAAAAGAATATGCACATATCCTACACTAGTGGGAGCTAGCTGCTAATTTCTGTCTACACACATTTGTCTATTGTGATTGTCTAAATAGATGTGTTCAGCTAGCTGCCAGTAGTGCAATACTGTTCCTTCAGAAAAGGATAACAAGAGATTGAAGCAAATTTGAGAATAGAAGTAAATTGGAAAGTTGTTTAAAATGTTATGTTCTTTCCAAATCATGAAAGCATATTTTGGGGTTTCCTGTCCCTTTAAGAGCTGGGCCAGTTTTCTCTCTGCACCTGTCTAACCCCTCCTGATTGCAATCTATTTTTAAAATCCACCCTTACACAGGTGTTATAATATGGGTTGGCATATAAGATGACATTTCTTACTGAAAAAGAAATTCAAGAGAAGGAAGAAATACACTGAAAATAGAATGCTAGTAAAGATGTGATTTTAATTTCTGCTATATCTGAATCATGACAGTTTAAAGTTAGGTGGGCTATCCATTTGAGCTATCAGCTTAAGATTGAATCAAACATCAATTCAAATTTTAAAATCCTTGTCTAAAATATTACACTGTGTGTCCTAATGTCAGCACCAATGTTTCTCTTTAATACTAATGTCACATATACATACTTTCAAAGTATAATACACAATGCAACAAATGGCACTTACAAGTTCTGATGAGTGATCAATGACACAAGTATCAAGGAATTTGATTCATTAGTGATAATTTATAATGTATATTTGAATCAGATTGGCAGATGTCATAGATCATGTGATTATGCATATTCCAATAAAAAGTGGTTGAAAAATTCAATAGTGTGTGGGTTATTTAGGAGTTTGGGTCATAATTGGTGTGAAAAGTGTTGCGTCAAATATGGCGCGAAGTGGAGAGTAGGACTCGTATTACATGGCTTAAACATGGTGCACATAGATGTTTCACAAAAAATAAAAAGTAAGTTAGCTATATTATTATGTTGTTTATTTATTTCATTTTTATCTCTATATCTATTAAAACTTTGCAAAGTAAGTTAGCTATATTATTATGTTGTTTATTTATTTCATTTTTATCTCTATATCTATTAAAACTTTGCACCGAATATTTAGAAATAATATTGTCCCCTTGCTTTGTAATGAGAGACAAAGTTGTAACATAATCCATCAGTAGTAATGTATTTTTCATTATTATCCCTATATCTACTAGTGCACCAAATGTGGAGCAATAATATTGTTTGATTTAGAAAGGGTATACAAATTTAATAAAGTTTCTAATTTACTTTTATTATGTAATATACTTCATTCTCTTGCAGCATCGAACATAAGCTTTCTGTGTTTTCAGACTCCCATTGACTTTTATGGCATCCACGACCTCAAGGGTGGCTGATTGAAAAAAACGGTACTTTGAGTCGGAAAAGACGCGAGCGTAAATGTAGAATTTTTGATAACTTTGTGAGAGCTTCAAATAGTGTTGAATAGAAGGGCGAATCAACACAATTCCGCTCGAATACCACGGTTTTCAAATTGCATCGATCTGCGTCGGATTGAGATCGTGGGATCGTATTTTACGTCACAAATTTCAACATTTGCCGATCTTGACGCTTTGATAACTATGGTGGATCAATCTTGTGACAATTACGACGCGGAATTCCAGCATATTTTCAGTTGACGCTTTGATAAATAGGCCCCTTATTGTTAATAATGTTGATGTATCTGACAGTTTTATGTCTTTACTCCCACTGTGAAATAGAATTCACAGATTTGCAGAAACGTATTGACTGTGTGACTGGAGATGATTTTTACGAAGAATTTTGTATCAAATTGTAAAGTAAAGTGTTTTTTTAGTAACTTTTGTACAATTTGTCGATTTCTTAGTCTCCTATATTGCTTCAAAAAAGTTGACTTACCTTATTGCATTGCTGTAGTTATTATTACTAAATTATTCTATGCACTAATAATTACATTAACATTATATTGAGAGAGAAAAAACAGTAATTTTGAAAATATAACTTAAATAACACTTTTTATTGTATTTATACTGTCATTTTCTTATATGATGATGATATGTCCTGTATTAAATTATGTATTTGTTGATTGACTTTTTATATCCTACTTTAGTACAAATAGCTGGACTGTATGTGGAACAGGGATTTATGTTTGTCTTGATGATATATTTATGATACACAAAACATATAATTATTAATTAAATAAATTATGTTGGAAGCAAAGGTTTCAGTAAATGTGGATCTGACTAGGAAACTGGAGATTTTTTTTCTAAGGGAGCAGATGTTATATTTAGATAGAAGCATAACTTTTTCTTCCCCTTTTGATAACATTCATGATAGCAGAAATACTTTGTGTTTCATAAATCCACTTCCTGGCTCCTTTGTGTCAGGGCAAGTCCTGGACGCATCTTGTTTAGTGACAACCACATGACTTGACAACCATGTTTCGATGCTTTTTTAATACCACATTGTTGTTATTGTCATAATACAGAACTGAAGTCGCAGTTAGCTTTGTAGGAGCACAGCAGGCTTTGGGGACACTTTCTGGCTTCATTAGATGAACCTAAAAATACATAAATTAGCTCTGTCACAATGAAATTGCGAGAAAACATTTACCAGATTCTGTCCACTGTTACACAAAATATGAAAAACTAAATTCATAAAGAGCAATTCTTACTTATATAAAATTAAATAATTCAGTAGTTGGATTTTTATTATTGTAATAAAACATTTTCATGGTAAAAACTGCATTTATTAATACTGCATTTTGAGCCTTGGGTTTGATGTCTAGTTGTCTACTCACTAATCTGCATACAGAAGCATTAATAGCTGAACCTGTATTTACTGCTTATTAGTTATTGTGAACATAAGCTTTTAAAGGGATATTAAACAGAATGAGATTGTAATATACAATGCTTAATTATCGGCTAGATTACGAGTTGTGCGTTAGGGTAAAAAAGCAGCGTTAACAGGTCCTAACGCTGCTTTTTTACGCCCGCTGGTATTACGAGTCTTGCAGGTTTAGAGACACCGCACACTTTTTTGACCTTACCGCAAACCGACTTACGCAAACCTCATAAACCCTTTTTTCTATGGGACTTCCATAGCGCCGGTATTACAAGTCTGTCCTGGGAGGCCAAAAAGTGAGCGGTACACCCTACCCCGTCAAGAGTCCTAATGCATTTTAAAGTCAGTAGTTATGAGTTTTACAATACAACGCTGTAGCATAAAACTCATAACTAAAGTGCTAAAAAGTACACTAACACCCATAAACTACCTATTAACCCCTAATCTGCCGCTCCGGACATTGTCGCAACTATAATAAACATATTAACCCCTAAACCGCCGCACTCCCGCCTCGCAAACACTAGTTAAATATTATTAACCCCTAATCTGCCGTCCCTAATATCGCCGCCACCTACCTACATTTATTAACCCCTAATCTGCCGCCCCCAACGTCGCCGCCACTATACTAAATGTATTAACCCCTAAACCTAAGTCTAACCCTAACCCTAACACCCCCTAACTTAAATATAATTACAATAAATCTAAATAAAAAATTAATATTATTACCTAAATTATTCCTATTTAAAACTAAATACTAACCTGTAAAATAAACCCTAAGCTAGCTACAATATAACTAATAGTTACATTGTAGCTAGTTTAGGGTTTATTTTTATTTTACAGGCAAGTTTGTATTTATTTTAACTAGGTAGAATAGTTACTAAATAGTTATTAACTATTTAATAACTACCTAGTTAAAATAAATAAAAAAGTACCTGTAAAATAAAACCTAACCTAAGTTATAATAACACCTAACACTACACTATAATTAAATAAATTAACTAAATTAACAACAATTAAATAAATTAAATTAGCTAAAGTACAAAAAAAACAAACACTAAATTACAGAAAATAATAAACAAATTACAAGATATTTAAACTAATTACACCTAATCTAATAGCCCTATCAAAATAACCCCCCCCCCCAAAAAAAACAAAAAAAAACCTAGCCTAAACTAAACTATCAATAGCCCTTAAAAGGATTGAGCTTGCATTCTATTGGCTGATTGGATGCAATCAGCCAATAGGATTTTTCTACCTTAATTCCGATTGGCTGATAGAATTCTATCAGCCAATCGGAATCTAAGGGGCACCATCTTTGATGACGTCACTTAAAGGAACCGTCATTCAGTAAGAAGCCGTCGTTTGAAGAGGATGCTCCCCGCCGGATGTATTGAAGATGGAGCCGCTCCCCGTCGGATGGATGAAGATAGAAGATGCTGCCTGGATGAAGACTTCTGCCCGTCTGGAGGACCACTTCGCCCGGCTTGGATGAAGACTTCTTCCGGCTTCGTTGAGGACTTCGGCCCGGTTGGATAAAGACTTCTGACGCTTCCTTGAGGATGGATGTCCGGTCTTCAGAACTGTAAGTTGATCTTCAGGGGGTTAGTGTTAGGTTTTTTTAAGGGTGTATTGGGTGGGTTTTATTTTTTAAATTAGGGTTTGGGCCGCAAAAGAGCTAACTGCCCTTTTAAGGGCAATGCCCATCCAAATGCCCTTTTCAGGGCAATGGGGAGCTTAGGTTTTTTTAGATAGTATTTTATTTGGGGGGTTGGTTGTATTTTTTGTTACAGGTAAAAGAGCTGATAATAAATAAATAAATATAATGTAGGTGTCGGCGATGCTGGGGGCAGCAGATTAGGGGTTCATAAGTATAATGTAAGTGGCGGCGGTGTCCGGAGCGGCAGATTAGGGGTTAATAAATATAATACAGGTGTCGGCGATGTTGGGGCGGCAGATTAGGGGTTAATAAGTGTAAGATTAGGGGTGTTTAGACTCGGGGTTCATGTTAGGGTGTTAGGTGTAAACATAACTTTTATTTCCCCATAGGCTGCTTTAAGATTTAAGCTGGTTTTTGGCAGGTGTTAGACTTTTTCTCAGCCGGCTCTCCCCGTTGATTCCTATGGGGAAATCGTGCACAAGCACGTACGACCAGCTCACCGCTGACTTAAGCAGCGCTGGTATTGGAGTGCGGTAAGGAGCACAATTTTGCTCTACATTCACTTCTTGTCTTTTAACGCCGGGTTTGTAAAAACCCGTAATACCAGCGCTGTAGGAAAGTGACAATATATTTACTATACTTACAATATATTTACTATATGGCCCAAGGTATGTAGACATCCTTAATAATTATCAAGTTTCAGCCACAACCATTTCTAACAGGTGCATAAAACAGCTGTACAGAAGCCTCACATCAACATGCAAAAGGCCAAGTTTAGGCTGCAGTGGTGTAAAGAATCTGAATGTGGTGAATGCCAGGAGAAAACTACCTACTGGAATGCATTGGGCCTACTGTAAATTTTGGTGGAATAATGGCCTGGGGCTGTTTTTCAAGGTTTGAACTAGGCCTCTTAGTTCCAGTGAAGTTTCATCTTAATGCTACAGAATAAAAATACATTTTAGACAATTGGATGCTTACAACTTTGTGGCAACAGTTTTGGGAAAGCCCTTCCTGTTCAAGCATGATTGTACCCCTATGCACAATGTGAGGCCCATAAACACATAGTTTGGTGTGGAGAAACTTGAGTGACCTGCACAGATCCCTGACTTAAACCAAAATGAACACTTTCTGGATAAACTGGAATACAGTTTGCAAGCCAGACCTTCTCGTCCAACATTGTGCCTGACCTCACAAATGCTCTTTTTGTTGGAAAGTACAAATTCTCACAGAAACACTACAAAATCTTGTAAAGCCTTCTCAGATGATTGGCAGCTGTTATAGCTGCAAAGGGGGAGCCAACTCGATATTAATGCCAATGGTTTTGGAACTGGATGTCCAACAAGCTGATATAGATGTGATGGTCAGGTGTCCACATACTTTTGGAAATATATATATATGTATGTGTAAGCCAGGGACTCAGTGACATCCCCTTTATTGACTTTTGTGGACCATTATTTGTAACCATTTGTCAAGTATATGGCATCCTATCTGAGGGATTCTATTTAATTTATTGATATTATAAAGGATGTACAGATTGAGCCACAGTTGATTCTGGTCATGGCTGATGTGACTAATCTGTACACCATCATCCCACACACAGAAGGCAAAGCCAGCATTATGAGGGCATTGCATCAATACCTGTGTGTGGAACCACCAGCAGAATTTCTACTCCAGCATTTGGATTTGAATTTGGGCTTGAACTAATTCTGGTTTGAGAACCAGTTTTATAAAACCAGTTTTATAAACAGATTGCAGGAATAGCAATGTGGTCCAATTTGGCCCCATCATACGCCAACCTGTACATAGAGTTTTATGAAACCATGGAATTGACAGTGTATGACACACCGGAAATAGTTTTTTACAGGTGTTATGTTGATGATGTCTTCCTAATATGGAACAATGATGAAGATCATCTTACATCCTGGTTTTGAAGACTTGAATTCTTTGAATAGCCCTATCAAGTTCAAAATATGTCACAGTCTGGACCAGATTGATTTCCTAGATCTCAGGATCTATAAAGATGGAAACCATCTAGGTACTACATTATTCAAAAAAACAACAGACAGGAAGTCTATGCTTCATGCAAAAAGCTGCCATCCAGGATAATTACTCAGAGCAATCCAGAAGACACAGATTGGAGGGGTGGCAAGAAATAACAGTGATTATGGCAGCAGACAGGTTCAAATGGAATCAATGGCCCACAAATTTCTTGAAAGAGGAGTCCATCCTAATGATATCTTCCAAAGTATGGAGGCTTGCAAAATACAGGATAAATCTGATAAATGCATTCCTCCTGAACAGCCAGGACACCAAAGACTGACTTTCCCCACAACATATAACCCCGATATCAAGAACATTGGTCAAATATTGATCCAACATTGGCATATCCTGAGCAGTGACCCTGAATTGCCTTTTGGGGAACATGATATCCCCAGAGTAGAATTTAAATGTAATAAAACTTATGAGATCAACTGGTTTGATCAATCACAGGCATTGCTATAAGAAAACCACATGCATTTCTATGATACCCTATACCAAATTTAGTTACCCGAACATTAATAAGAAATACTATATACGCCACTTCTTAACCTGCACTACCAAATATGTTGTCTATTTTTAAGTTGTAATTGTGGCCTATTTTATGTGGGGAAAACCACAGATAATGCACAGATTCAAACAGCGAATAATAAATCAGCCAGAGAAGATCAACCCATGCTCAACATTTTAAAGATGCTGGTCACAACATCAGTGATCTAAGGTTCACTCAGATAGAGTCCCCTGAATATAGGGGGAGACCGAAACAGGAGGCTATTACAATTGAAGTGTTGTTAGATATATAAACTACAAACTATACATCCATAGGGTTTGAACAGTTCCCTAAACTGGCACTGCTTTCTCCCATAGGATATTAGATGTTCTCTTCCACAGGTTAATAGAGACCCCTGATGAGATAGAGGGACTTCTAAGTCCTTTTGCTATTATGCTCCTGCTGGATATGTATTTCTATGCGTTGTGCTAACTATATGGCTGTAGACAACACTAGGTTGTAGATTAGACGTAGTAAGAGCATTGGGTATTGTACGAGTTAGAGATATTAACAATGGCCCTGTTTTACATATTGAGATAGCGCATTAGGTTCTAATGTGAGTGGTCAGTATGGAGGGATAATCATACAGTAGATTTATGGCCATTAACACATTGGATTAAGAAGGGATATTTTGAAGTTCAGTTGTGTTGTGTCTTGAAGGTATACAAAGTATCTGTTCCATATTAGAACTGTGATAGGGGCGTGGCCTCATACTGTACTACTTAATACCTGCTCCATTCTTTTCCACATTGTAATAATAGGATAGTGAGTATCCAGGAGTATAGGTTTATTATTTTGGGGTGGTCCCTTCATCTCCGCCTGACAGTGTCTACTGTTGTGAACCCTTCACACCTGCATTTTGTTTAACAAAAATGAAGCATACTGAACCAGAATCTCAGTATTAAAGATCAAGTTTTAATTTAATCATTAAACTGAGAAGCAACGCTTTAATAAGTTAAATTTTGGAACATCCAAACCAATCATGTTACCATGTTAAACACAATAAGAAAACAACATGAATTTGGAGGTATCTTAACAACTTAAAATTGTCATATTACATTTGTAATATATTTCTCGTTCCATAGTGAGGAGGTTTTTGACAGGTAAATCCCGGTTTGATTGGGTTAAGATGTGCATTTCAAAATCCACTAAAGAATATGCCTGTATATGTACAAAAATGGTTATGGGCAGAATTATTGATTATTGATTTTTGTGTAGGCAAACTACTGCAATATGGTAAACTGCATATACACACGAGCACCGCTCCAAGTGCCAGTAATATCACACATAAAATCCCTACCCTTTCTTGGAATATGTGTGAGTGAACAAGAAAAGTACCATTTAAGTATTTATAAATTCACAAAGAAATTAATGGGACTTAGACTATAGTGTGTGTGTTTGTTTTTTTATTTTTCCTACTGTATAACAACAGTTTAAATCAATAGTTACAGGTACATGGGATTATGGGAAAAGATACATCCAAATTTGTTTGTGTTGCTAGAATGGCGGTAAAACACTTTAATTCTTTTGTTTCTTATTTACAGTTGTTGGACTGAATTCCTGCACTTACCAGAGATTGCAAAATGGCATGATTGGTGGCATTCATACAGGAGTCAAGCGGAAATGAACAGTCACCTTCACAGTAAAAGGCTGAATATCCCTGAGGAGCTATCACCCAGTCCTAAAGAAAAATGGAACATGTATTGTCAAGTCATCCACTCCATAGATAAATAAGCACACAAAAAAAGATCAGAAAGGAAAAACTTGCTGTGCTATAAACCTTCCAAAAAAGAAAATTCATGAGCTAATAAAAAATGGAGAACAAAAGATTTTTATTCAGACGAGCTGGGGCAATGCTATTATTACAGTTATTTTAGGTTTTTAAGAAGTCAAAGAAGTCCTGACGCTTCAAAAAGAGAAGTAAAAAAATCATATGAATTTAAAGTGTTTTTGGATAGATTAAAATCCCACTGTCAAATTCTCTTTGTACAAAGTATTGCAGGAGTTGAAATGGTGCCAACCCAGTAAAGAAGCACATGATAAACAGGTTTTCTAAAGATTAATAAAAAAAATGTAATTGCTCTCTTGAAAGGATTGTAGCTGCCCCCCCATGATCAGGATCAATCCTCCGTCTTTCTTCCTAAATAGGTAATGCTTTCATGAAGAGCGGGATGTATATAGGATACGGTTACCATATTGCCGCTTTAAGGGGGGACATAAGAAAAAAAATATATGTCAGGGTTCTAATAATGAAACATTATTCAAACATTTCTTTAAACAGTCCCTGACATGTATTTTCCATAAGTGTCCTTCCGTAAAGCACCAATATGGCAACCCTAATATAGGATGGTGGTGGCATACTTAAAGACCTCTACAATGTTTCTGCTTTAAGAAGGGGGGACACTATAGACTAGTACCTGAATATGTGAAGAAACATTTAAGTATAGATCTTGCTTTTTGTTAAATTGGTTAGCTCATGGACTAATCAGGACTAATTTGACATCAGCTGTCAAAATCCATACTTCTATACACATTTTATCTTTTAATAGCTATTATACCTAAAAAACAAATTACCAGCCATCCCAGGTCCCGAAAGCTGACGTAGAGCTCATGCCTTTTGCACACCTGTCTCCCATCAGAATGCACATGATCTAAAAAGAGAAATGAAATAATATTTGGTAATAGTATATACTTAAACTAAAGTAACACTCTGTGACCTGTTCATTCTATGGCTAGGACTGGACATTTCCACTAGTCTAATAACATGGGCTCCCAAGAAATTGTACAATAAGTAATTTGTTTTTTTAAATGTATTTAACACTGAGGGGACTAGCAACTTTTTCTTTCCAGACTAGTAACTTTACCCTCTGACTATACGGATATTTCACTGCTCCTGAATATGACTTATATATGGGCAAATAAATAAACAGCTAACAGTTGGTGTAGACCTTCCTCTCCTTTCTTACCAACAATGCCAGGAAGCTTGTTAGGATGTGACAAATCATTATTTTTCTTCTGCTGTCGTTTTTTCAGTTGTTTCACTGCTCGTGTGGATCTATTGCGACTCGCCCGAAAAAATGTGACCATAAAGGGTTGTTTGGAACGTGGTCCTCTTCTTCCCAAGAGTCCTGCAAAACTTGGATCCATGCTTTGTCCTGTTACATTAAAAATGTATATATTAAAACAGTTGTTATATATATTTATGTAATAGGCAATTACTTTCAGCATCAATTGCATAATTTATTTTTTAGCTTGTAATACTTTTTTAGATTTACATTTGGTATTAGCTACCCAATTATTATTATTATTATTTTCAAATATGCTCCATTTAATTGTTATTGATGGAGGCTTAATAAATGACTACACACTTAATAAACATGAAATAACTGAGCATATTTATATTTACCGTCATCATTCTCCACATACAGCCGAAGCCCTAAGTTATATTTGGAGTTACGTAACCAATGATTACTGGCAGCTGTGACATCAAAAACCAGCCATCCTTCATCCCCTGCCAGGATGCCTTCATGGTCCAATAAAGTTAATTCGGGTTCCCTATACATATAAAAAATAATAATCAGATATTCTGCACTATAGTCAACCTAAAGGGAAGTGGAAGTCAAAATTCTAATTTAATGTTTCAGATAATGATTCAGAGCATGCAATTAGTTTAAACTTAACCCATTTCCATGAGAGCAAATTAAATTGGCCCAAGAATGACCACTGTAAAGCCACAGTGTTTGCAACAATCTTTGCAACAATGTTTTATATACATATAGTGCTCAAGACACGTGCACACTTCTAAGTATACCCCAGTATGTTCCTGTTTAAAGTTTCCATAAAGTAGACGAAGACAAAGGTAAATTTGACAATAGAAGTGAAAATATTGTTAAAATTGTGCGCTCTATTTGAATCATAAAAGTGTAATATACTAAAATATATATATACAAAAATATAGAGCACCTATTGCCATGTTGTCTGTGTATCTCGTAGACACTGATATGAAGAGTTCGGTTATAGTGCCGTGAAAAGCTGCGTGTCTTAAATAGGCGAAGCTCAGCTGCTGTTACTGATTCTCCTGTTGGAATCTGAGTCATGTCGAACTTGAACTCTTTCCAGTAAGGCTTCTGTTGGAATATATCTCTGTCATTTTCAACTGTAAAAGGAAATGTCAGAAATGAGATTTGTGTATACTTTGGTGCCTCAGCATTATGAACTTTAAGAGCTATTAAACTCATGTTTCTTACATTTAAAAAATGGTAGTTTCAAATGTATTGCAGTTATTTATTTTTGGAAATTGTATGTTCCCAACCTGATTAAATAAACATATTTTTATGCTAATGATGTTATGACCCTGTTTACCAATTGAGGTGTAGAAGTAGTCCTTAACATCCAGTAAGCAATCTGCCCACTTAAAGGGGCAGTCTACTTGAACATTTTTATTGTTTAAAAAGATTGATAATCCCTTTATTACCCATTCCCCTTGTTTGCATAATGATATTACTACACTTTTTACCTATGTGATTACCTTGTTTCTAAGCCTCTGCAGACTTGACTTATCTCAGTTATTTGGACAGACTTGCATTTTAGCCAATCAGTGGTGACTCATAAATAACTCCACGAGAGTGAGCACAATGTTTTCTATATGACACACATGAACTAGCAGTGTCTAACTGTGAAAAACTGTCAAAATCCACTGAGATAAGAGGCTGCCTTAAACAGCTTAGAAATTAGCATATGAGCCTACCTAGGTTTAGTTTTTAACTAAGAATACCAAGAGAACAAAGCAAATTTGATGATAAAAGTCAATTGGAAAGTTTTTTTAAAAATTGCATTCCCTATCTGAATCATGAAAGTTTAATTTTAACTTGACTGTCCCTTTAAACTTGTACTTCCTGGGCATTTTTTTTTATCAATTTAAAGATGTAAAACTCAAAATTTAGGACCATATAAAGGGCCATATTACAAGTGGAGCATTATTTAACGATCCCACTCGAACCTTAACTACGCTAGCTTTTTGCAAGCGTTGGGTAGCGCTTGTATTACACGTTGAAAGTGGAAAAAAGCCTAACACCCTACTTGCGCGCAAACACAATCACATATTCTTAAGTGCGCTAACCCGAATATTTCACATTTTAATGTTCTTCATATAGCAGAATATGTTCTATTTATTCATAAATGCATATTTCTACAGATCTCTGATTGTATTTTGGTACAATATAGATCTATTCTTTATATATATATAAATAAAATACATACTTTTTTGAATTTTCTTTTATTAGCTGGTGTTATTATGAGTGTAACTGTACTTTGTAATGTATTTTTTTAACGTGTTTTATGAGACTTTTTGTTTCGCAAAACAGTTAACCAGAGCTCTGAGGTCACGCTATCCCAACAAACGTTAACTTCAATTGCACTTAAGCGATTGCGTTCACTATCAACTTGTAATACAAGCGCTACACCCGATGCCCGCAAACACCTGCGATAAACCCCTTTTCGTTCGTGAGTAACTGTTAGCAATCCACTCGTAATCTATCACAAAATGTTTCATTATGCACAGGAAAACAATCTTTGTAATATACTTACATTATTTATTCATCCCCTTTTATGGAATTTAATTCTGGAAATTGTGTAGATTTTACACGTTGATTGTAGCATTCAACTCTTTTTAGTCCCTTTAAACAGAATTAACTTTACCTATTTATTGCTACCATCTCACATTTATGTGTGCCTATCCCAATAGGTGACATCATAAAATTGTGAAATAAGATTTTAATTATGTGGCTATTTCATCACAGGATTTCATACTAGACTATGTCATACCATTCTATCTAGAAGCTTTGAGCTTTAAGAGTCTTAAATTTAAAGGGATATGAAACATAAAAAAATATTTTGTGATTCAGGCAGAGCGTATCATTTAAAATAAAAAGTTTTCCAGTTGACTTCTATTAACATTTTATTTGTTGTCCGTGACTAGCCCTTGCAGTGTCCGCCACAACCTTAAAAAAAAAAAAAACATGTAGTGTGAATAAAGTTAGTGGCTTGTCAAGAGACTGCTAGCGATATTGGGCGATAAGTTATGGAATAAATAAAGCCTGATTGAAATACTGGATGTGTATCTGCATCTGTATAATAACACCCAGCACTATACAAAGACACAGTAGTGACACTGGCACACGGGTATAGCCAGACAAGGCTTTGTTATAGGGTCTGTGGCATCTGCATAACACCCAGCGCTATATAATGACACAGTAGTGACACTGGCACATGGGTATAGCCAGAGGAGGGATGGTTATAGAGTCAGTGGTATCTGCATCTGTATAATAACACCCAGCTCTATACAAAGACACAGTAGTGACACTGGCACATGGGTATAGGGTCAGTGGTATCTGCATCTGTATAATAACACCCAGCACTATATAATGACACAGTAGTGACACTGGCACATGGGTATAGCCAGAAAAGGGCTGGTTATAGGGTCAGTGGTATCTGCATCAGTATAATAACACCCAGCACTATATAATGACACAGTAGTGACACTGGCACATGGGTATAGCCAGATAAGGGCTGGTTATAGGGTCAGTCGTATCTGCATCAGTATACTAACACCCAGCACTATATAATGACACAGTAGTGACACTGGCACATGCATATAGCCAGACAAGGGCTGGTCATAGGGTCAGTGGTATCTGCATCAGTATAATAACACCCAGCACTATATGATGACACAGTAGTGACACTGGCACATGCGTATAGCCAGAGGAAGGCTGGTTATAGGATCAGTGGTATCTGCAACAGTATACTAACACCCAGCACTATATAATGACACAGTAGTGACACTGGCACATGCGTATAGCCAGAGGAAGGCTGGTTATAGGATCAGTGGTATCGGCATCAGTATACTAACACCCAGCACTATATAATGACACAGTGTGACACTGGCACATGGGTATAGCCAGAGGAGGGCTGGTTATAGGGTCAGTGGTATCTGCATCAGTATACTAACACCCAGCACTATATAATGACACAGTAGTGACACTGGCACATGGGTATAGCCAGAGGAGGGCTGGTCATAGGGTCAGTGGTATCTGCATCAGTATAATAACACCCAGCACTATATTATAACACAGTAGTGACACTGGCACATGGGTATAGCCAGAGGAGGGCTGGTTATAGGGTCAGTAGTATCTGCATCAGTATAATAACACCCAGCGCTATATAATGACACAGTAGTGACACTGGCACATAGGTATAGCCAGAGGAGGGCTGGTTATAGGATAAGTGGTATCTGCATCAGTATAATAACACCAAGCACTATATAATGACACAGTAGTGACACTGGCACATGGGTATAACCTGACAAGGGCTGGTTATAGGATCAGTAGTATCTGCATCAGTATAATAACACCCAGCACTATATAATGACACAGTAGTGACACTGGCACATGGGTATAGCCAGAAAAGGGCTGGTTATAGGGTCAGTGGTATTTGCATCAGTATAATAACACCCAGCACTATATAATGACACAGTAGTGACACTGGCACATGGGTATAGCCAGATAAGGGCTGGTTATAGGGTCAGTCGTATCTGCATCAGTATACTAACACCCAGCACTATATAATGACACAGTAGTGACACTGGCACATGCATATAGCCAGACAAGGGCTGGTCATAGGGTCAGTGGTATCTGCATCAGTATAATAACACCCAGCACTATATGATGACACAGTAGTGACACTGGCACATGCGTATAGCCAGAGGAAGGCTGGTTATAGGATCAGTGGTATCTGCAACAGTATACTAACACCCAGCACTATATAATGACACAGTAGTGACACTGGCACATGCGTATAGCCAGAGGAAGGCTGGTTATAGGATCAGTGGTATCGGCATCAGTATACTAACACCCAGCACTATATAATGACACAGTGTGACACTGGCACATGGGTATAGCCAGAGGAGGGCTGGTTATAGGGTCAGTGG
Organism: Bombina bombina; assembly: GCF_027579735.1. Lineage (NCBI taxonomy): Eukaryota > Metazoa > Chordata > Amphibia > Anura > Bombinatoridae > Bombina > Bombina bombina. The sequence continues at coordinate 630,200,623 of NC_069501.1, forward strand.
TATCTGCATCAGTATACTAACACCCAGCACTATATAATGACACAGTAGTGACACTGGCACATGGGTATAGCCAGAGGAGGGCTGGTCATAGGGTCAGTGGTATCTGCATCAGTATAATAACACCCAGCACTATATTATAACACAGTAGTGACACTGGCACATGGGTATAGCCAGAGGAGGGCTGGTTATAGGGTCAGTAGTATCTGCATCAGTATAATAACACCCAGCGCTATATAATGACACAGTAGTGACACTGGCACATAGGTATAGCCAGAGGAGGGCTGGTTATAGGATAAGTGGTATCTGCATCAGTATAATAACACCAAGCACTATATAATGACACAGTAGTGACACTGGCACATGGGTATAACCTGACAAGGGCTGGTTATAGGATCAGTAGTATCTGCATCAGTATAATAACACCCAGCGCTATATAATGACACAGTAGTGACACTGGCACATGGGTATAGCCAGACAAGGGCTGGTCATAGGGTCAGTGGTATCTGCATCAGTATAATAACACCCAGCACTATATAATGACACAGTACTGACACTGGTACATGCGTATAGCCAGAGGAAGGCTGGTTATAGGATCAGTGGTATCTGCATCAGTATACTAACACCCAGCACTATATAATGACACAGAAGTGACACTGGCACATGCGTATAGCCAGAGGAAGGCTGGTTATAGGATCAGTGGTATCTGCATCAGTATACTAACACCCAGCACTATATAATGACACAGTAGTGACACTGGCACATGGATATAGCCAGAGGAGGACTGGTTATAGGGTCAATGGTATCTGCATCAGTATAATAACACCCAGCACTATATAATGACACAGTAGTGACACTGGTACATGCGTATAGCCAGAGGAAGGCTGGTTCTAGGATCAGTGGTATCTGCATCAGTATAATAACACGTAACAATATATAATGACACAGTAGTGACACTGGCACATGGGTATAGCCAGAGGAGGGCTGGTTATAGGATCAGTGGTATATGTATCAGTATAATAACACCCAGCACTATATAATGACACAGTAGTGACACTGGCACATGGGTTTAGCCAGAGGAGGGCTGGTTATAGGATCAGTGGTATCTGTATCAGTATAATAACACCAAGCACTATATAATGACACAGTAGTGACACTGGCACATGGGTATAGCCAGACAAGGGCTGGTTATAGGATCAGTGGTATCTGCATCAGTATAATAACACCCAGCACTATATAATGACACAGTAGTGACACTGGCACATGGGTATAGCCAGAGGAGCGCTGGTTATAGGATCAGTGGAATCTGCATCAGTATAATAGCATCCAGCGCTATATAATCATACAGTAGTGACACTGGCACATGGGTATAGCCAGAGGAGGGCTGGTTCTAAAATTAGTGGTATCTGCTTCACCATATTAACTCCCACCACTATATAATGACACAGTAGTGACACTGGCACATGGGTATAGCCAGAGGAGGGCTGGTTATAGAATCAGTGGTATCTGCATCGTTATAATAACACCCAGCACTATATAATGACACAGTAGTGACACTGGCACATGCGTATAGCCAGAGGAAGGCTGGTTATAGGGTCAGTGGTATCTGCATCAGTATAATAACACCCAGCGCTATATAATGACACAGTAGTGACACTGGCACATGGGTATAGCCAAACAAGGGCAGGTTATAGGATCAGTGGTATCTGCATCAGTATAATAACACCCAGCACTATATAATGACACAGTAGTGACACTGGCACATGGGTATAGCCAGAGGAAGGCTGGTTATAGGGTCAGTGGTATCTGCATCAGTATAATAACACCCAGCGCTATATAATGACACAGTAGTGACACTGGCACATGGGTATAGCCAAACAAGGGCTGGTAATAGGATCAGTGGTATCTGTATCAGTATAATAACACCCAGTACTATATAATGACACAGTAGTGACACTGGCACATGGGTATAGCCAGAGGAGGGCTGGTTATAGAATCATTGGTATCTGCATCAGTATAATAACAACCAGCATTATATAATGACACAGTAGTGACACTGGCACATGGGTATAGCCAGAGGAAGGCTGGTTATAGGATCAGTGGTATCTGCATCAGTATAATAACACCAAGCACTATACAAAGACACAGAAGTGACACTGGCTCATGGGTATAGCCAGAGGAGGGCTGGTAATAGGATCAGTGGTATCTGCATCAGTATAATAACACCCAGCACTATATAATGACACAGTATTGACACTGGTTCATGGGTATAACCAGAGGAGGGCTGGTTATAGGATCAGTGGTATCTGCATCAGTATAATAACACCCAGCGCTATATAATGACACAGTAGTGACACTGGCACATGGGTATAGCCAGAGGAGGGCTGGTTATAGGGTCAGTGGTATCTGCATCTGTATAATAACACCCAGCTCTATACAAAGACACAGTAGTGACACTGGCTCATGGGTATAACCAGAGAAGGGCTGGTTATAGGATCAGTGGTATCTGCATCAGTATAATAACACCCAGCACTATATAATGACACAGTAGTGACACTGGCACATGGGTATAGCCAGAGGAGGGCTGGTTATAGGATCAGTGGTATCTGCATCAGTATAATAACACCCAGCGCTATATAATGACACAGTAGTGACACTGGCTCATGGGTATAGCCAGAGGAGGGCTGGTAATAGGATCAGTGGTATCTGCATCAGTGGTAACTCCCACCACTATATAATGACACAGTAGTGACACTGGCACATGGGTATAGCCAGAGGAGGGCTGGTTATAGAATCAGTGGTATCTGCATCGTTATAATAACACCCAGCACTATATAATGACACAGTAGTGACACTGGCACATGCGTATAGCCAGAGGAAGGCTGGTTATAGGGTCAGTGGTATCTGCATCAGTATAATAACACCCAGCGCTATATAATGACACAGTAGTGACACTGGCACATGGGTATAGCCAAACAAGGGCAGGTTATAGGATCAGTGGTATCTGCATCAGTATAATAACACCCAGCACTATATAATGACACAGTAGTGACACTGGCACATGCGTATAGCCAGAGGAAGGCTGGTTATAGGGTCAGTGGTATCTGCATCAGTATAATAACACCCAGCGCTATATAATGACACAGTAGTGACACTGGCACATGGGTATAGCCAAACAAGGGCTGGTAATAGGATCAGTGGTATCTGTATCAGTATAATAACACCCAGTACTATATAATGACACAGTAGTGACACTGGCACATGGGTATAGCCAGAGGAGGGCTGGTTATAGAATCATTGGTATCTGCATCAGTATAATAACAACCAGCATTATATAATGACACAGTAGTGACACTGGCACATGGGTATAGCCAGAGGAAGGCTGGTTATAGGATCAGTGGTATCTGCATCAGTATAATAACACCAAGCACTATACAAAGACACAGAAGTGACACTGGCTCATGGGTATAGCCAGAGGAGGGCTGGTAATAGGATCAGTGGTATCTGCATCAGTATAATAACACCCAGCACTATATAATGACACAGTATTGACACTGGTTCATGGGTTTAACCAGAGGAGGGCTGGTTATAGGATCAGTGGTATCTGCATCAGTATAATAACACCCAGCGCTATATAATGACACAGTAGTGACACTGGCACATGGGTATAGCCAGAGGAGGGCTGGTTATAGGGTCAGTGGTATCTGCATCTGTATAATAACACCCAGCTCTATACAAAGACACAGTAGTGACACTGGCTCATGGGTATAACCAGAGAAGGGCTGGTTATAGGATCAGTGGTATCTGCATCATTATAATAACACCCAGCACTATATAATGACACAGTAGTGACACTGGCACATGGGTATAGCCAGAGGAGGGCTGGTTATAGGATCAGTGGTATCTGCATCAGTATAATAACACCCAGCGCTATATAATGACACAGTAGTGACACTGGCTCATGGGTATAGCCAGAGGAGGGCTGGTAATAGGATCAGTGGTATCTGCATCAGTATAATAACACCCAGCACTATATAATGACACAGTAGTGACACTGGCACATGGGTATAGCCAGAGGAAGGCTGGTTATAGGATCAGTAGAATCTGCATCAGTATAATAACACCCAGCACTATACAATGACACAGTAGTGACACTGGCACATGGGTATAGCCAAACAAGGGCTGGTAATAGGATCAGTGGTATCTGCATCAGTATAATAACACCCAGCACTATATAATGACACAGTAGTGACACTGGCACATGGGTATAGCCAGAGGAGGGCTGGTTATAGGATCAGTGGTATCTGTATCAGTATAATAACACCCAGCACTATATAATGACACACTAGTGACACTGGTTCATGGGTATAACCAGAGGAGGGCTGGTTATAGGATCAGTGGTATCTGAATCAGTATAATAACACCCAGCACTATATAATGACACAGTAGTGACACTGGCACATGGGTATAGCCAGAGGAAGGCTGGTTATAGGATCAGTAGAATCTGCATCAGTATAATAACACCCAACACTATATAATGACACAGTAGTGACACTGGCACATATGTATAGCCAGAGGAAGGCTTGTTATAGAATCAGTGGTATCTGCATCTGTATAATAACACCCAGCACTATATAATGACACAGTAGTGACACTGGCACATGGGTATAGCCAGAGGAGGGCTGGTTATAGGGTCAGTGGTATCTGCATCAGTATAATAACACCCAGCACTATATAATGACACAGTAGTGACACTGGCACATGGGTATAGCCAGAGGAGGGCTGGTTATAGGATCAGTGGTATCTGCATCAGTATAATAACACCAAGCACTATATAATGACACAGTAGTGACACTGGCACATGGGTATAGCCAGAGGAGGGCTGGTTATAGGATCAGTGGTATCTGTATCAGTATAATAACACCCAGCACTATATAATGACACACTAGTGACACTGGTTCATGGGTATAACCAGAGGAGGGCTGGTTATAGGATCAGTGGTATCTGCATCAGTATAATAACACCCAGCACTATATAATGACACAGTAGTGACACTGGCACATGGGTATAGCCAGAGGAAGGCTGGTTATAGGATCAGTAGAATCTGCATCAGTATAATAACACCCAGCACTATATAATGACACAGTAGTGACACTGGCACATGGGTATAGCCAGAGGAAGGCTGGTTATAGAATCAGTGGTATCTGCATCTGTATAATAACACCCAGCACTATATAATGACACAGTAGTGACACTGGCACATGGGTATAGCCAGAGGAGGGCTGGTTATAGGGTCAATGGTATCTGCATTAGTATAATAACACCCAGCGCTATATGACACAATAGTGACACTGGCACATGGGTATAGCCAAACAAAGGCTGGTTATAGGATCAGTGGTATCTGCATCAGTATACTAACACTCAGCACTATATAATGACACAGTAGTGACACTGGCACATGGGTATAGCCAGAGGAAGGCTGGTTATAGGGTCAGTGGTATCTGCATCAGTATAATAACACCCAGCACTATATAATGACACAGTAGTGACACTGGCACATGCGTATAGCCAGAGGAGGGCTGGTTATAGGATCAGTGGTATCGGCATCAGTATAATAACACCCAGCACTATATAATGACACAGTAGTGATACTGGCACATGGGTATAGCCAGAGGAGGGCTGGTTATAGGATCAGTGGTATCTGCATCAGTATAATAACACCCAGCACTATATAATGACACAGTAGTGACACTGGCACATGCGTATAGCCAGAGGAGGGCTGGTTATAGGATCAGTGGTATCGGCATCAGTATACTAACACCCAGCACTATATAATGACACAGTAGTGACACTGGCACATGGGTATAGCCAGAGGAGGGCTGGTTATAGGATCAGTGGTATCTGCATCAGTATAATAACTCCAAGCACTATATAATGACACAGTAGTGACACTGGCACATGCGTATAGCCAGAGGAGGGCTGGTTATAGGATCAGTGGTATCTGCATCAGTATAATAACACCCAGCACTATATAATGACACAGTAGTGACACTGGCACATGGGTATAGCCAGAGGAGGGCTGGTTATAGGGTCAGTGGTATCTGCATCAGTATAATAACACCCAGCACTATATAATGACACAGTAGTGACACTGGCACATGGGTATAGCCAGAGGAGGGCTGGTTATAGGATCAGTGGTATCTGCATCAGTATAATAACACCCAGCACTATATAATGACACAGTAGTGACACTGGCACATGGGTATAGCCAGAGGAGGGCTGGTTATAGGGTCAGTGGTATCTGCATCAGCATAATAACACCCAGCACTATATAATGACACAGTAGTGACACTGGCACATGGGTATAGCCAGAGGAGGGCTGGTTATAGGATCAGTGGTATCTGCATCAATATAATAACACCCAGCACTATATAATGACACAGTAGTGACACTGGCACATGGGTATAGCCAGAGGAGGGCTGGTTATAGGATCAGTGGTATCTGCATCAGTATAATAACACCCAGCACTATATTATAACACAGTAGTGACACTGGCACATGCGTATAGCCAGAGGAGGGCTGGTTATAGGACCAGTGGTATCTGCAGGAGTATAATAACACCCAGCACTATATAATGACACAGTAGTGACACTGGCACATGGGTATAGCCAGAGGAGGGCTGGTTATAGGATCAGTGGTATCTGCATCAGTATAATAACACCCAGCACTATATTATAACACAGTAGTGACACTGGCACATGCGTATAGCCAGAGGAGGGCTGGTTATAGGACCAGTGGTATCTGCAGGAGTATAATAACACCCAGCACTATATAATGACACAGTAGTGACACTGGCACATGGGTATAGCCAGACAAGGGCTAGTTATAGGGTCAGTGGTATCTGCATCAGTATAATAACACCCAGCACTATATAATGACACAGTAGTGACACTGGCACATGGGTATAGCCAGAGGAGGGCTGGTTATAGGGTCAGTGGTATCTGCATCAGTATAATAACACCCAGCACTATATAATGACACAGTAGTGACACTGGCACATGGGTATAGCCAGAGGAGGGCTGGTTATAGGATCAGTGGTATCTGCATCAGTATAATAACACCCAGCACTATATAATGACACAGTAGTGACACTGGCACATGGGTATAGCCAGAGGAGGGCTGGTTATAGGGTCAGTGGTATCTGCATCAGCATAATAACACCCAGCACTATATAATGACACAGTAGTGACACTGGCACATGGGTATAGCCAGAGGAGGGCTGGTTATAGGATCAGTGGTATCTGCATCAATATAATAACACCCAGCACTATATAATGACACAGTAGTGACACTGGCACATGGGTATAGCCAGAGGAGGGCTGGTTATAGGATCAGTGGTATCTGCATCAGTATAATAACACCCAGCACTATATTATAACACAGTAGTGACACTGGCACATGCGTATAGCCAGAGGAGGGCTGGTTATAGGACCAGTGGTATCTGCAGGAGTATAATAACACCCAGCACTATATAATGACACAGTAGTGACACTGGCACATGGGTATAGCCAGAGGAGGGCTGGTTATAGGATCAGTGGTATCTGCATCAGTATAATAACACCCAGCACTATATTATAACACAGTAGTGACACTGGCACATGCGTATAGCCAGAGGAGGGCTAGTTATAGGACCAGTGGTATCTGCAGGAGTATAATAACACCCAGCACTATATAATGACACAGTAGTGACACTGGCACATGGGTATAGCCAGAGGAGGGCTGGTTATAGGATCAGTGGTATCTGCATCAGTATAATAACACCCAGCACTATATTATAACACAGTAGTGACACTGGCACATGCGTATAGCCAGAGGAGGGCTGGTTATAGGACCAGTGGTATCTGCAGGAGTATAATAACACCCAGCACTATATAATGACACAGTAGTGACACTGGCACATGGGTATAGCCAGAGGAGGGCTGGTTATAGGATCAGTGGTATCTGCATCAGTATAATAACACCCAGCGCTATATAATGACACAGTAGTGACACTGGCACATAGGTATAGCCAGAGGAGGGCTGGTTATAGGATCAGTGGTATCTGCATCAGTATAATAACACCCAGCACTATATAATGACACAGTAGTGACACTGGCACATGGGTATAGCCAGACAAGGGCTAGTTATAGGGTCAGTGGTATCTGCATCAGTATAATAACACCCAGCACTATATAATGACACAGTAGTGACACTGGCACATGGGTATAGCCAGAGGAGGGCTGGTTATAGGATCAGTGGTATCTGCATCAGTATAATAACACCCAGCACTATATAATGACACAGTAGTGACACTGGCACATGGGTATTGCCAGAGGAGGGCTGGTTATAGGATCAGTGGTATCTGCATCAGTATAATAACACCCAGCACTATATAATGACACAGTAGTGACACTGGCACATGGGTATTGCCAGAGGAGGGCTGGTTATAGGATCAGTGGTATCGGCATCAGTATAATAACACCCAGCACTATATAATGATGTTTTTATTTCAAATGTACCTTGGTGTCCTTCACTAAAGTCTGCTGTACTTTGGAAAATGTCCACCACAGCCTTTGTCTGTGCCTATCCCTGAACCTGGGTAGGTGTGTGTAGCACTAAATGGCAGGAAATAGCGCTGCCATCTAGTGCTCTTGCAAATGGATAACATTCTAGCAAAACTGCTGCCATATAGTGTTCCAGACACGTGCATGCTCCTTGGCTTAGATCCCTGCTTTTCAACAAAAGATACCAAGATCCTAAAATTTGAAAATAGAAGTAAATTTGAAAGTTGATTAAAATTCCATGCTCTATCTGGGTTTCATTTTATTGATTATTAATCTGACAATGACATTTTGGGATCTTTAATGTACTAAGCGTATTCTATTTGGAAGCCATAAGTAAAACTTCCACCAGTAATCATATTTTTATTTAACACTTGTAAGTAATTCAAAATAAAAAAGAACATCCCTGGCACCTAAAGCGCTTGCCATTGTGTAGCTTAAAATAATCCCCAGAAGGCAGGGCTTGCCGCGGATGTGGAAAACACTTGTGGCTTTGGGCTGGCAGTGTCACGTGGACAGCTGTACAGGGACAGGCTGGAAATGATTATCTTTTTATATTCCTGTCTTTTTAACTTCTGTAACAAAATATTAATCATCAACCTGAAGATAAACAGTAACATGAATCTGCTAAATGACTGCGTATATTATTTAATATAATGTCACATACGTGCCCTACTGTCTCATACACACACAGTATATATAGAAAATAAGTACAGGGACAAGAAAGTCTAAATAAAACTTTCATGATCAAAAATATGTTTTTCATGTTTTCATCTACTTAACTGCAAAGGGCTCCAATGCACTTCCATACAAGTCTATGGGGCCCATTTAACAAGCTCCGTAGGGAGCTTGTGGGCCCGTGTTTCTGGCGAGTCTTCAGACTCGCCAGAAACAGCAGTTATGAAGCAGCGGTCTAAGGACCGCTGCTCCATAACCCTGTCCGCCTGCTCTGAGCAGGCGGACAGAGATCGCCACTATTCATCCCGATCGAGTATGATCGGGTTGATTGACACCCCCCTGCTGGCGGCCGATTGGCTGCTAGTCTGCAGGGGGTGGCGTTGCACCAGCAGCTCATGTGAGATGCTGGTGCAATGCTGAATACGGAGAGCGTATTGCTCTCCGCATTCAGCGAGGTCTGGCGGACCTGATCCGCACTGTCGGATCAGGTCCGCCAGACTATGATAAATAGAGGCCTATATGTGTACATATGTATTTATATATAAAATACTTATATGAAATACTTACTTTTTTTTAATTGTTTTATTAAATGGTGTTATGAGTGTAACTGTACTTTGTAATGTATTTTTAATGTGTTTTGTAATACTTTTTTGTTTCGCAAAACAGTTAACCAGAGCTCTGAAGTCACGCTATCCCAACACACGTTAACTTCAACTGCACTCAAGCGATTGCGTTCACTCTCAACTTGTAATACAATAGCTACACCCGATGCACGCAAACACCTGCGATAAACCCCTTTCTTTCATGTAATTGGCAAGAGTCCATGAGCTAGTGACGTATGGGATATACAATCCTACCAGGAGGGGCAAAGTCTCCCAAACCTCAAAATGCCTACAAATACACCCCTCACCACACCCACAAATCAGTTTTTACAAACTTTGCCTCCCTATGGAGGTGGTGAAGTAAGTTTGTGCTTGATTTTCTTCTATGATAAGCACTTCTCAGCATTTTGAAGCCCGATTCCTCTCAGAGTACAGTGTTTGTCAGAGGGATGTGAAGAGAGTATCGCCTATTGATTCTATGATTTTCCTCACAGGAAATCTTTTCAAAGGTTCTCTGTTATCGGTCGTAGAGATTCATCTCTTACCTCCCTTTTCAGATCGACGATATACTCTTATATACCATTACCTCTACTGATACTGTTTCAGTACTGGTTTGGCTATCTGCTATATGTGGATGGGTGTCTTTCGGTAAGTATGTTTTCATTACTTAAAGGGACACTCAATCAAAATTAAACTTTCATTATTCAGATAGAGCATGTCATTTTAAACAACTTTCCAATTTACTTCCATTAAGTAAATGTGCACAGTCTTTTTATATTTAAACTTTTTGAGTCAGCAGCTCCTACTGAGCATGTGCAAGAATAAGTGTGTATGCATTTGTGAATGACTGATGGCTGTCACATGGTACGTGTATGCATTTGTGATTGGCTGATGGTTGTCACATGGTACAGGAGGAGTGGAAAGAGACATAACTTTTAAAATTGTCAGAAAAAAAATCTACTACTCATTTGAAGTTCAGACTAAGTGCTATTGCATTGTCTTGTTATCTTGCATTTGTTGATTATGCAAATCTACTGTGTTGACTGGTCCTTTAAGACACTTTCTGCTATGGTTTGGCACTTTATGTATTAATATAAAGTTTTACATATATGTATTGTACTTATATTTGCCATGAGTTAGGTTTATGTATATTTCCTTTTGCAGACTATCAGTTTCAAAATTGGGAAACATATTTAGGAAGTTATTTTTTCTTACCTGGCGTATAGTCTATCCTTCAAATTGACTGCTTTTTCGTTAATTTTCGTGGCAAAATTAGGCTTGCGTGGTTGCAAAATGCTGATATTTATTGCGTCATTCTTTGCACGAGAATTTTTTTGGCACAAAGGTACGTTCGGTGACGCAAATTCGTAATTTCCGGTGTCTTAGTTGACGCAAGGTTTCCTTGCACAAGGTTCATTTGCCATGATGCGAGTTTGGTCATTTCCGGATGTTGTTAGTGCCACAAAAATTCATTTTGCGTTGTGCGTCATACTTGGCGCCAAATAATTTCATTATTTAAACCCCACTTCTATGCCTCTTATCTTTTTTTATGCTCAGAGGGCTATGCTCTTTGCATTTTATTTCCCATTCCTGAAACTGCCATATAAGAAAATTGATAATTTTGTTTTATATGTTGTTTTTTTCTCTTACATTTGCAAGATGTCTCAATCTGATCCTGTCTCAGAAACCACTGTTGGAACCCTGCTTCCTGATAACAGTTCTACCAAAGCTAAGTGTATCTGTTGTAAATTAGTGGAGATTATATCTCCAGCTGTAGTATTTAATAGTTCAGATATGTGAGTAAGTAGAGCGCTGGATAAAAAATTCCAAACCTCTCACTGTGAGAAAGATCCTTCAATCTGTTCTAAGGGTTAAGTGGTGTTTATGTGATAAAGTGAGGGCGCTAACAATAGCTGAAGGAAATAAGTGTAGAAGTCTGTTTATATAAATTTCAAAGAGAGAATAATGCAATAAACATATCAAAAGTTGTGAATATCCCTTGATTCCAATTATAAGTGTAAGATCTTACATTTAAAAAATAAAGTGTAATATTAGTGTGATGTGGATATTAATTACAGATATTTCTGTTTGTTTTCTAAATGGTATGTCTATATATAAATGAAGATGTGCCCTAATTTAGCTATCCATGATTAGAGAATCTTTTTTTAGTAAATAATATATTTGTTAATGTAAAGTGCGTTGTGCAAAAAAATGTTAAATATATTGGTAACATTACCTTCAAAACACCTATTATGTGCAGTTTATAAAGTGCAATAATCAAAAGGAGTATTTATATACTACTAAATTGACCTTCAGAACATCTATGAAAAAAGATCTTGATAAAGCTCTTGAGAAGAGCGAAACGCGTCGAGCTGTGTGACTTGATGGTTCATGTCTAAAGATTATTTTATATGGAAGAACTCTGAATTTCAAATTTTGCAAGAAAGGAGTGTATACCTGTAACCCGGGTTATCTATACATATTTCTAACAGCTATTTGTCAACTGATCTGTCCACTAAATCTGAGGGAACACCAAGACAAACTGCGTGCACAGCACTAAGAGCAGTTTTTTATTTCAAGTGGTTTAACTTTGTTTGACAAGCAATGCACTCAGACTGGAACAAGTGTTCACACACCATCCCCTCCCATAGGGAGAGTGACGTCAGACGCCAACAGTTGCAGCAAGGCAGAGAGGATTGCCAGCTAAGAGACCGGAGGGACCCGCTCCACACACAAGAAAACAAAGACACAGGTAAGCAACTCTCAAGTAACAGGTACTTTACATTTACGGTTTACCCTAGAGACTATTTACTATGCTAAGTGTAAGTTCATAAAGGTTACAATAACTGCGTGCACAGCACTAAGGGCAGTTACTTACATTGAGAACCAAACTTTTTAAAAAAACGGAAAGAGACGATGCTGAAAATGTGTTCATAAGTCGAAATAACACCGCGTATATCACACTAAAGAGCGGTGTGTTACAAAGTATCAAAAAAGTGTTTCTTTTTATTCTAAACTTGTTTAAGGTGGAAGCAGCTGATAATCTCAACACGAGGATTTTTAAGATATATCTCTTTTGTGTTTTACAGCACTGTTACATCTGCAAAGTTAATGTACAGAAAATAGTTTATATATAGATGAATCTATAAGGCATGAAAATTTGTTTTAACTGGGAGACGTCCCATTAGATTTTAACAACTTTTTGAATATTTTATTTTTATCTATGCTGTATTTTAAATAAAATACCCTTTATTGTAATTTGGGCTTTTTTTCATAGATGTTCTGAAGGTCAATTTAGTAGTATATAAATACTCCTTTTGATTATTGCACTTTATAAACTGCACTTAATAGGTGATTTGAAGGTAATTTTACCAATATATTTAACATTTTTTTGCACAACGCACTTTACATTAACAAATATATTATTTACTAAAAAAAGATTCTCTAATCATGGATAGCTAAATTAGGGCACATCTTTATTTATATATAGACATACCATTTAGAAAACAAACAGAAATATCTGTAATTAATATCCACATCACACTAATATTACACTTTATTTTTTAAGATCTTACACTTATAATTGGAATCAAGGGATATTCACAACTTTTGATATGTTTATTGCATTATTCTCTCTTTGAAATTTACATAAACAGACTTCTACACTTATTTCCTTCAGCTATTGTTAGCGCCCTCACTTTATCACACAAACACCAGTATGTAATAGTTGTCATAATAAGCTTTTACATGCAGATAATGTATCCATCAGTACTAGTACAATGCCTGTTGTTCCTTCAAAATCTAATGTACATGATATTCCTGTGAATATAAAAGATTTTATTGCTGATGCAATTCAGAAGGCTTTGTGTGCTATTCTGCCTTCTAATAAATGTAAAAGGTCTTTTAAAACTTCTCATAAGGTTGATGAAATTTGAAATGACCAACAACATACTGAATTATCCTCCTCTGATGAGGATCTATCTGGTTCAGAAGATCCTACCTCAGCTATTGACACTGACAAATCTACTTATCTTTTTAAGATGGAGTATATCCGTTCCTTGTTAAAAGAGGTGTTGATTACTTTGGATATTGAGGAAACTAGTCCTCTTGATACTAAAACTAGTAAACGGTTAAATTCTGTTTATAAACCTTCTGTGGTTACTCCAGAGGTTTTTCAAGTTCCTGATGCTATTTCTAATATGATTTTAAAGGAATTGAATAGGCCTGGTTCTTCTTTTATTCCTTATTCTAGGTTTAAAAAGTTGTATCCTTTGCCAGTAGTTAGATTGGAGTTTTGGGGGAAAATCCCCCAAATTGATGGGGCTATTTCTACTCTTGTCAAACATACTAGTATTTCTATGGAAGATAGTACTTCTTTTAAGGACCCTTTAGATAGGAAACTTGAATCTTATCTAAGGAAAGCTTATTTATTTTCTGGCTACATTCTTAGGCCTGCTATATCTATGGCTGATGTTGCGGCTGCATCAACTTTTTGGTTGGAAAACTTAGCGCAACAGGAAACAGATTTTGATTTGTCTAGCATTGTTCGCTTGCTTCAACATGCTTATCATTTTATCTGTGATGCTATTTTTGATATCATCAATATTGATGTTAAATCTATGGGGCATATTTATCAAGCTCAGTATGGAGCTTGATGCCCTGTGTTTCTGGCGAGCCTGCAGGCTCGCCAGAAACAGCAGTTATGAAGCAGCGGTCACAAAGAGCAGGCGGACAGACATTGCCGCAAATTAACCAGATCTAGTACGATCGGGTTGATTGACACCCCCTCTTGGGAGCTGCTGGTGCAATGCTGAATACGGCGAGCGTATTGCTCGCCATATTCAGCGAGGTCTGGCAGACCTGATCCGCACTGCCGCATCAGGTCCGCCAGACTTTCATAACTAGGGGCCATTGTCTTTAGCTAATTTAGGTAGAAGAGCTTTGTGGCTCAAATATTGGAATGCTGACATGGTATCTAAGTCTAGATTACTATCTCTTTCTTTCCAAGGTAACAATTTATTTGGTTCTCAGTTGGATTCAATTATTTCAACTGTCACTGGGGTAGTTTTTTTTACCTCAGGATAAAAGATCTAAGGGTAAATCTAAAGCTTCTAATCGTTTTTGTTCTTTTCGACAGAATAAGTAACAGAAAGCCAATCCTTCCCCCAAAGAATCTGGTTCCAATTGGAAACCTTCTTCAAGTTGGAATAAATCCAAGCCTTTTAAGAAACTAAAGCCAGCCCCCAAGTCCGCATAAAGGTGTGGCCCTCATTCCAGCTCAGCTGGTGGGGGCAGATTAAATTTTTTCCAAAATATTTGGGGAGATTCTGTCCAAAGTCAATGGATTCAGAGTATTGTCTCTCAAGGGTATCGAATAGGTTTCAGAGTAAGACCTCCTGTGAGATTTTTTTCTCTCACACACTCCAGTAAATCCAGTGAAGGCTTTTCTGAAGTGTGTTTCATATCTAGAGCTTTCAGGGGTAATCATACCAGTTCCATTTCAGGATCTGAACATTTTGAATTGTTTTATAAGAGTGCCAACTTTCAAAATGGTGACTATAAGGACTATTCTGCCTTTTGTTCAGTAAGGTCATTATATGTCCATGATAGACTTACAGGATGCATATCTTCATATTCCGATTAATCCAGACCACTATTGATTTCTGAGATTCTCTTTTCTAGACAAGCATTACCAATTTGTCGCTCTTCCATTTGGCCTAGCGACAGCTCCAAAATTTTTTTTAAAGGTTCTCTGTGCCCTACTCTTTGTAATCAGAGAACAGGGTATTGCGGTGTTTCCTTATTTGGACGATATCTTGGTACTAGCTCAGTCTTTACATTCTGCTGAATCTCACACAAATCAACTAGTGTTGTTTCTTCAAAGACATGGTTTGAGGATCAATTTACCAAAAAGTTCCTTGATTCCTCAGACAAGGGTCACCTTTTTAGGTTTCCAGATAGATTCAGTGTCTATGACTCTGTCTCTAACAGACAAGAGACAAATAAAATTGGTTTCAGCTTGTCGAAACCTTCAGTCTCAA
This sequence comes from Bombina bombina, assembly GCF_027579735.1. Lineage (NCBI taxonomy): Eukaryota > Metazoa > Chordata > Amphibia > Anura > Bombinatoridae > Bombina > Bombina bombina. The sequence goes on from NC_069501.1 coordinate 630,216,541, forward strand.
TCATTCCCTTCAGTGGCTATGTGCATGGAAGTTTTAGGTATCATGACTGCACTATTAGACGCGATCCCCTTTGCTCATTTTCGTATGATACCTCTTCAGCTTTGTATGTTGAATCAATGATGCAGGTATTATACAAGGATATCACAATTAATATCCTTAAATCCCAATGTTCGACTCTCTCTAACTTGGTGGTTAGATCACCATCGTATAGCTCAAGGGGCCTCTTTTGTAAGGTTTCCTCCTCCTCCACCTTTTGTTTATTTGCAACATGAGTGTTGTCATTTTAATGCATCTTTGAATAAAGAATTACTTTTTAACTTTTATCCTGGAGTGCCGCCTGTCCTTCTCTATATGGCCTCTTTTGTTCGTCCAACCTGGACTGTAATCACAACAGATGCAAGTCTTTCAGGTTGGGGAGTTGTCTGTGGATCTCTGACAGCACAAGGGTTTTGGAAATCTCAAGAGGCGAGATTAACAATCAATATTTTAGAACTACATGCTATTTTCAAGGCTCTTCAGGTTTGGTCTCTGTTGAAGAAAGAACCATTCATTTGTTTTCAGACAGACAATATCACAACTGTGGCATATGTTAATCATCAGGTAGGGACTCACAGTCCCCTAGCTATGAAAGAACTATCTCAGATATCTCAGATACTTTCTTGGGCGGAATCCAGCTCTTGTCTAATTTCTGCGGTACATATCCCAGGTGTAGACTATTGGGAAGCGGATTATCTCAGCCGCCAGACTTTACATCCGGGGGAGAGGTCTCTCCATCCAGATGTGTTTTTTCAGATTGTTCATATGTGGGGTCTTCCAGAAATAGATCTGATGGCTTCCCATCTAAACAAGAAACTTCCCAGGTACTTGTCCAGGTCTAGGGATCCTCAGGCGGAGTCAGTGGATACGTTAGCAGTTCCTTGGTTTTACCAACCTGCTTATATCTTCCCGCCTCTAGTTTTTCTTTCAAGAGTGATCTCCAAGATCATCATGGAACAATTGTTTGTGTTTCTGGTAGCACCAGCATGGCCTCACAGGTTTTGGTATGCAGATCTTGTCCGGATGTCCAATTGCCAACCTTGGCCACTTCCTTTAAGACCAGACCTTCTGTCTCAAGGACCGTTTTTCCATCAGGATATCAAATTGTTAAATTTGAAGGTATGGAAATTGAATGCTTAGTGCTTCATCATAGATGTTTTTCTGACTCAGTGATTGATACTATGTTACAGGCTCGTAAATCTGTTTCTAGGAAGATTTATTATCGAGTTTGGAAGACATGTATTTCATGGTGTTCTTCTCATAAATTCTCCTGGCATTCTTTTAGAATTCCTAGAATTTTACAGTTTCTTCAGGATGGTTTGGATAAAGGTTTCTCTGCAAGTTCCTTGAAGGGACAAATCTCTGCTCTTTCTGTTTTATTTCACAGAAAGATTGCTAAGCTTCCTGATATTCACTGTTTTGTAGAGGCTTTGGTCCGTATCAAGCCTGTCATTAAATCAATCTCTCCTCCTTGGAGTCTTAATTTGGTTTTGAAGGCTTTACAGGCTCCTCATTTTGAGCCTATGCATTCTTTGGATATTAAACTACTTTATTGGAAAGTGTTGTTCCTTTTGGCTATCTCTTCTGCTAGAAGAGTTTCCGAGTTATCTGCTCTTTCTTGTGAGTCTCATTTTCTGATTTTCCATCAGGATAAGGCAGTTTTGCAGAATTCATTTAAGTTTTTACCTAAAGTTGTGAATTCTAACAACTTTAATAGGGAAATTGTTGTTCCCTCTTTGTGTCCTAATCCTAAGAATTCTTTGGAGAGATCCTTACATTCTCTGGATGTTGTAAGAGCTTTGAAATATTATGTTGAAGCTACTAAAGATTTCAGGAAGACTTCTAGTCTATTTGTTGTCTTTTCTGGTCCTAGGAAAGGTCAGAAAGCTTCTGCCATTTCCTTGGCATCCTGGTTAAAGCTTTTGATTCATCAGGCTTATTTGGAGTCGGGTCAGGCCCCCGCCTTAGAGAATTACGGCTCATTTTACTAGATCAGTTCCGACTTCGTGGGCTTTTAAGAATGAAACTTCAGTTGATCAGATTTGCAAAGCAGCAACTTGGTCTTCTTTGCATACATTTACTAAATTCTACCGTTTTTATGTATTTGCCTCTTCAGAAGCAGTTTTTGATAGAAAAGTTATTCAGGCAGCTGTTTCAGTTTGATTCCTCTGTTCATGTTTTAAGCTTTTTCTTTTAAATTATGAGAAAAACATATTTTTTTGGATATGGATTTAATTTTTTCAGCGGAAAATGGCTGTTTTTATTTTATCCCTCCCTTTCTAGTGATTCTTCTGTGGAGTACCACATCTTGGGTATTACTATCCCATACGTCACTAGCTCATGGACTCTTGCCAATTACATGAAAGAAAACATAATTTATGTAAGAACTTACCTGATGAATTAATTTCTTTCATATTGGCAAGAGTCCATGAGACCCACCATTTTTATGGTGGTTATGTTTTTTGTATAAAGCACAATTATATTTCCATTTCCTTTTTTTTAATGCTTTTTACTCCTTTTTCTATCACCCCACTACTTGGCTATTTGTTAAACTGAATTGTGGGTGTGGTGAGGGGTGTATTTATAGGCATTTTGAGTTTTGGGAAACTTTGACCTTCCTGGTAGGATTGTATATCCCATACGTCACTAGCTCATGGACTCTTGCCAATATGAAAGAAATGAATTTATCAGGTAAGTTCTTACATAAATTATGTTTTTCGTTCGTGAGTAACTGTTAGCAATCCACTCGTAATCTATCCCAAAATGTTTCATTATGCACAGGAAAACAAACTTTGTAATACAGGGAGTGCAGAATTATTAGGCAAGTTGTATTTTTGAGGATTAATTTTATTATTGAACAACAACCATGTTCTCAATGAACCCAAAAAACTCATTAATATCAAAGCTGAATAGTTTTGGAAGTAGTTTTTAGTTTGTTTTTAGTTATAGCTATTTTAGGGGGATATCTGTGTGTGCAGGTGACTATTACTGTGCATAATTATTAGGCAACTTAACAAAAAACAAATATATACCCGTTTTAATTATTTATTTTTACCAGTGAAACCAATATAACATCTCAACAGTCACAAATATACATTTCTGACATTCAAAAACAAAACAAAAACAAATCAGTGACCAATATAGCCACCTTTCTTTGCAAGGACACTCAAAAGCCTGCCATCCATGGATTCTGTCAGTGTTTTGATCTGTTCACCATCAACATTGCGTGCAGCAGCAACCACAGCCTCCCAGACACTGTTCAGAGAGGTGTACTGTTTTCCCTCCTTGTAAATCTCACATTTGATGATGGACCACAGGTTCTCAATGGGGTTCAGATCAGGTGAACAAGGAGGCCATGTCATTAGATTTTCTTCTTTTATACCCTTTCTTGCCAGCCACGCTGTGGAGTACTTGGACGCGTGTGATGGAGCATTGTCCTGCATGAAAATCATGTTTTTCTTGAAGGATGCAGACTTCTTCCTGTACCACTGCTTGAAGAAGGTGTCTTCCAGAAACTGGCAGTAGGACTGGGAGTTGAGCTTGACTCCATCCTCAACCCGAAAAGGCCCCACAAGCTCATCTTTGATGATACCAGCCCAAACCAGTACTCCACCTCCACCTTGCTAGCGTCTGAGTCGGACTGGAGCTCTCTGCCCTTTACCAATCCAGCCACGGGCCCATCCATCTGGGCCATCAAGACCCACTCTCATTTCATCAGTCCACAAAACCTTAGAAAAATCAGTCTTGAGATATTTCTTGGCCCAGTCTTGACGTTTCAGCTTGTGTGTCTTGTTCAGTGGTGGTCGTCTTTCAGCCTTTCTTACCTTGGCCATGTCTCTGAGTATTGCACACCTTGTGCTTTTGGGCACTCCAGTGATGTTGCAGCTCTGAAATATGGCCAAACTGGTGGCAAGTGGCATCTTGGCAGCTGCATGCTTGACTTTTCTCAGTTCATGAGCAGTTATTTTGCGCCTTGGTTTTTCCACACGCTTCTTGCGACCCTGTTGACTATTTTGAATGAAATGCTTGATTGTTCGATGATCACACTTCAGAAGCTTTGCAATTTTAAGAGTGCTGCATCCCTCTGCAAGATATCTCACTATTTTTGACTTTTCTGAGCCTGTCAAGTCCTTCTTTTGACCCATTTTGTCAAAGGAAAGGAAGTTGCCTAATAATTATGCACACCTGATATAGGGTGTTGATGTCATTAGACCACACCCCTTCTCATTACAGAGATGCACATCACCTAATATGCTTAATTGGTAGTAGGCTTTCGAGCTTATACAGCTTGGAGTAAGACAACATGCATGAAAAGAGGATGATGTGGTCAAAATACTCATTTGCCTAATAATTCTGCACTCCCTGTATACTTCCATTATTTATTCATCCCCTTTTATGGAATTTAATTCTGGAAATTGTATAGATTTTACACATTGATTGTTTGTAGCATTCAACTCTTTTTTGTCCCTTTAAACAGAATTAACTTTACCTATTTATTGCTACCATCTCACATTTATGTGTGCCTATCCCAATAGGTGACATCATAAAATTGTGAAATAAGATTTGAATTATGTGCCTATTTCATCACAGGATTTCATACTAGACTATGTCATACCATTCTATCTAGAAGCTTTGAGCTTTAAGAGTCTTAAATTTAAAGGGATATGAAACATAAAAAAATATTTTGTGATTCAGGCAGAGCGTATCATTTAAAATAAAAAGTTTCCAGTTGACTTCTATTATCAAATTTTCTTTGTTCCCATGGAACCTGGGTAGGTGTGTGTAGCACTAAATGGCAGGAAATAGCGCTGTCATCTAGTGCTCTTGCAAATGGATAACATTCTTGCAAAACTGCTGCCATATAGTGTTCCAGACACGTGCATGCTCCTTGGCTTAGATCCCTGCTTTTCAACAAAAGATACCAAGATACCAAAATTTGATAATAGAAGTAAATTTGAAAGTTGATTAAAATTCCATGCTCTATCTGGGTTTCATTTTATTGATTATTAATCTGACAATGACATTTTGGGATCTTTAATGTACTAAGCGTATTCTATTTGGAAGCCATAAGTAAAACTTCCACCAGTAATCATATTTTTATTTAACACTTGTAAGTAATTCAAAATAAAAAAGAACATCCCTGGCACCTAAAGCGCTTGCCATTGTGTAGCTTAAAATAATCCCCAGAAGGCAGGGCTTGCCGCGGATGTGGAAAACACTTGTGGCTTTGGGCTGGCAGTGTCACGTGGACAGCTGTACAGGGACAGGCTGGAAATGATTATCTTTTATATTCCTGTCTTTTTAACTTCTGTAACAAAATATTAATCATCAACCTGAAGATCAACAGTAACATGAATCTGCTAAATGACTGCGTATATTATTTAATATAATGTCACATACGTGCCCTACTGTCTCATACATACACAGTATATATAGAAAATAAGTACAGGGACAAGAAAGTCTAAATAAAACTTTCATGATCAAAAAGAGCATGGAATTTAAAAAAAAACTTACAATTTATCTCTGTTATCAAATGTACCTTGTTCACTTGGCATCTTTTGTTAAAGAGCATACCTAGATCTACGTCTAGGAGCATGCATGTGTTTTGAACACAATATGGCCGCAGTTTTTACAATGTTATACATTGTTGCAAACACTGCTGCCATATAGTGCTCACATCAAATGTACCTGAGCCTAACTAGATAACTCTTCAACAAAAGAAACAAGATAACTAAATAAATTTGAAAATTAAAGTAAATTAGAAAGTTTAACTTTGAACAGATTGGGGCATATCTATCAAGCTCCTTCAGGCTCACCAGAAACACCAGTTATAAAGCTGCAGTCTAAAGACCGCTGCTCCAAAACCTGTCCACCTGCTCTTACGAGGCGGACAGACATTGCCGCAATTCAACCCGATCGAATACAATTGGGTTGATTGACACCCCCCTGCTAGCGGCTGATTGGCCGCAAATTTGCAGGGGGCGGCATTGCACCAGTTCAAAAGAGCTGCTGGTGCAATGCTGAATGCGGAGAGCGTATTGCTCTCCGCATTCAGCGAGGTCTGTCGGACATGATCCGCAATGTCGGATCAGGTCCTACATGCCTTTCATAAATAGGCCCCCATATCTTATCAGTGACTTTTCAAATGGATTGGAAAAGCATAGGAAAAAAAAACTATTTACACACAGCTCTTCTGATAGATAGGGAAGAGAGAATTTCTTGTGAGCTAACTGAAATAACTTAATAAAAAACTCAATGGTATAATGCTCAAATTTAATGAAAGTAAAAGACTTGAATGGATTTATATCAATAAACAATTATTCAATGTTATATAATACCAGATTGGAGTATTCCATATGTGCAGCAGACATCAAGAAACACATCTTGCAATGTATACCAGGGACATATAGAATTGTCACTCTAAAGGGAAATCATTTATAGAACCAAACTTTAAAACCAAAACTAATATAAAAAAATCAACCACAAAGTTAATTTCCTTGGATGTCCTGTCAAAAAATATCACATAGAAAAACTAATATAATAAAAAACGAAGGCTGTCTTTTTATGTAAAAAAAAAAAAGTATTGGCCATTACATTAAAACTAGGAAAACATTGACGAACCAACTTTAGTCAGTTCTGCAGACCTCTTCAGACATTACTTGTGGGAGGGGGGGCACAATTAACAGCAGAAAAAAAAAAAACATCTCTATTTGTTTACAGCATTTTATTTAAAATTAAATAATAATAATATCCTTTTTTATTGTGTGTCTTCAAAAGTGTTAAACAGCACTTCTAGAGAAGTTGAATTCTGCTAAATATGAGGATACGCAGGTATGCCTACTTCTCACGTACTTCTCATTTTCTCACCAGCTATACGTCACTATGTATTCAACCCTGTAGCACCTAGTAAAAAAGAATTTCTTTAAAAAATAAAATATTCTAACAAAATTGTGTTTCATTTTTCTATGAGAAAGTTGGTTTAAACCACTTAAATAAATAATGATGTGGCTAGAACTGTATGCACACAGATCAAAAAGAATAGGCTTCATTTAAAAGTAATTAAGGTATTTTCTGATTAACAAAGGATTTTTTCTTTTTATTTATTTCCAAGGTTTTATAATGCTTGATGTTTCTGTTTTGATGAAAGAGAAGATCTGTCATGGCTATATGCAAAGGCCTAGATTACAAATGGTGCACAGTCCGCACTATTGCTAACACAAATACAATATTTTAGTATCGCACCTGTGTTATCTTGCGCCCGTATTACAAGTTAAAAAAACATGCAGCGCCTAGCATCATCTAAATTTGTGCTTCGTTGGCTTAGCGCAAGTGAAGACCTTGCAGGTTAGTGCTTTAAAAAAGCTGCACCAAACACAACATAAATACATTTACACTTATAAATATTATTCAAATAAATATTAATAAAACAAGCTATAAGGGTTCAAAGGTATATGGTACATGCAATGTATTTGAATGGAGAGGGCTATTATTTGTACATATATGTCTAAATATGTATATGTGTGTATACATGTGTATTTATGTTTTTATATATATACTGTATATATACATATACAAATAAACCTACGATAGATAGGCGCAAAAAAGAAAATGCTGGAAAGCATAGGTGCAAATTCTCTTTGTATAGTTTGTCTGAAAAAGTAGCAAAAATAGCGTCTGTTATAGGCATTGGGTAAGGGGTTAATATGATGTTTTTGTTATAATGTGGTAAATATATCCGTGGGTTTGGGATTGCTCTGTAAGGGATTAAAAAAAAAAAGCTATTTATGCTACTTTTTCAGACAAACTATACAAAGAGATTTTTTTGGAAAAAAACAGGCAGAGATGTGTTTTTAATATTTTTCAAGGCAGCATTTTTCCTAGTTATTTCTAGCTGTCTATTTTAAAGGGATTATATAAACGTTATTTTTTTTAACTCTATATAGTTCCTTTATATTTACACATATAAACACCTATAACATGTATATACATATATACATCTGTACACACCTATATAAACATGTATATACATATATATATACATATAAACACCTATATAAACATGTATACACATATATATACATATAAACACCTATATAAACATGTATACACATATATATACATATAAACACCTATATAAACATGTATACACATATATATACATATAAACACCTATATAAACATGTATATACATATATATATACATATAAACACCTATATAAACATGTATATACATATATATATACATATAAACACCTATATAAACATGTATACACATATATATACATATAAACACCTATATAAACATGTATACACATATATATACATATAAACACCTATATAAACATGTATACACATATATATACATATAAACACCTATATAAACATGTATATACATATATATACATATAAACACCTATATAAACATGTATACACATATATATACATATAAACACCTATATAAACATGTATACACATATATATACATATAAACACCTATATAAACATGTATATACATATATAAATATGTATATATACTTTGGAGCCCTTTCCACATAAATACCTTTAAAAATAAATAATCAGTTTTATTTAATATTAATATTTAATAATGTTTTTTACTGTGCAATTACTGTAAATATTTAGATTCCAATGTTCTTCACATAGGGTAAAATTTTCTAAATATTTTTAAATATATATTACTATATCTGTATATATCTATATCTATATCTATATCTATATATATATATATATATTGTTCTCTTAACACTGTGACTCTGACAGCCTTTGGATTAGCACAGCCCTTCCTTGCTTATGTAAGGACCTAAGACCCTTATGTAGCCCCCTATTTAAGCACAAACTCAGGGAACAGGCAGGACCAAACCAAGAAGGATGCTAATGATGAAACTGGCATAGCAGACAAGGAGTAAGCTCATTAAAGGGATATTAAACCCACGTTTTTCTTTCATAATTCAGACAGAGCATGCAATTGTAAGCAACTTTGTAATTTATTTCTGTAATCAATTATTTTTCCTGCTCTTAGTATCTTTATTTGAAAAGCAGAAATCTATGTTTTAAGAGTCGGCCCATTTTTGGTTTAGAACCTGGGTTGCACTTGCTTATTGGTGGCTAAATGTAACTAAACAGCAAGTGCAACCCAGGTTCTCAACCAAAAATGGTCTGGCTCTTAAACATACATTACTGCTTTATAAAATAAAGATACCAAGAGCAGGAAGAAAAATTGATAATAGGAGTAAATTAGAAAGTTGCTTACAATTTCATGTTCTATCTGAACCATGAAACAAAAAATTTGGGTTTTATATCCCTTTAAAGTGAATGTCAATTTTGATGCTAAAGTGCCCGGTTTTTAAAAATTCGATTAAAAACAGGGGCACTTTAATTCATCAAAATTTACATTTCTCTCCTGTTGAGAAAAAAAACTTACCTTTTAATCTTCACAGCAGTTCCAGCTTCTTCCGCCCATCGCAAAGCCTCTTCCTGGGTCTAAAATGAGGAATCCAGCTTCCTCCAATCACGGCGTTGAATCAGACACTGATTCCCCCGGGGGGGGAGTCGTGATTGGAGGATGACCTATCCATCATTTCTGCCATCAGAAAAGGCTTGCAATGACCGGAGGAAGCTGGAGCTGCTGTGAAGATTAAAAGGTAAGTTTTTTTTCTCAACAGGAGTGAAATGTAAATTTTGATGAACTAAAGTGCCGCTGTTTTTAATCGAACTTTTAAAAACCGGGCAATTAAGCATCAAAATTTACATTCACTTTAACCAATGGTTCCCAAGAATTCTCTTTTGTACCATAACCCTTCAATTTAATCATGTACTGAATGTATTATCTTTTTAACCTGAGACTCATATGCATTTGTTAATGTTAAAGTACTTTTTTTTTTTCTCTAACATCCGGGAGCTCATATCTGTGATCCCCTATAACTTTTTTTTATAAAATAATTTTTATTAGACAATGTTATTATGAGTGTAACTGTACTTTGTAATGTATTTTGAAGTGTTTTGTGCAACTTTTTGTTTAGGAAAATAGGTAACCACAGCTCTGAGATCGCAGTAAGGATTTTTTTTCTCAATTTGTAATATCAGCGCAATAAAAAAGACTCCCAAACATATGATATCGCTTGTGCCAAACCGTTTGTGCCTCACATGTAATCTAGCCCTTTATGTGTTGTAAAATTTTAAGTTTAAAGGGATGTAAAACCCGATTTTTTTTCTTTCATGATTTTGACAGAGCATGCAATTTTAAATAATTTTCCAATTTATTTCTATTATCTAGTTTGTTTCATTTTCTTTGTATCCTTTGTTGAAAACTATACCTAGGTTAGCTCAGAAACTGCTGTTGGTGGCTGAACATATTTGCTTCTTGTCATTTGCTTTCAGCTTGTCCATCTGTGCATTACTGTTCCTTCAACAAATGATACCAAGAGAATTAGACAATTGAAGTAAATTGGAAAGTTGCTTAAAACAGTATGATCTATCTGGCTCATTTAAGTGAACCTATTGTTATCAAGCAGAAACTGTGAACACTTAATTTGAAGTGAGTCCGCACTGCCTGACATTGTATAATATTATTTTGTTACAAAACACTTTAGACTGTGGTGAAACATTTAATACATGCACATTTTTTAAAGAAACAGCATTAAAGGGATAAGCATCTACTTATCAAGTCGTCAACTTACTTTCATTCGACGGCACCAATAAGCTTGCCTAAGATTGCCTAACTTCGCTGCCGCGGACCTGAATACGTACTTCAAAGTTACCAAAAAAGCTGTCAAAAAGTACGGTGCAATGAGCAGCGGACTGTTGTTAACTGACAGTCATCGATCTCGCTGCTCTTCGGCTTTTTCCCAGCTTTATTGGTATACTGTCACCAGACACCCACAGTATAGAATTCTATCAGCCAATCGGAATTAAGGTTGAAAAAATCCTATTGACTGTTGCAATCAGCCAATAGGATTGAGCTTTCATCCTATTGGCTGTTGTAATCAGCCAATAATATTGAGCTCGCATTCTATTGGCTGATTGGATCAGCCAATAGGATGAAAGCTCAATCCTATTGGCTGATTGCAACAACCAATAGGATTTTTTCAACCTTAATTCTGATTAATTCTGATTAGCTGATAGAATTCTTTCAGCCAATCGGAATCTAAGGGACGTCATCTTGAATTACGTCATTTAAAGAAACCTTAATTCGTCTATAGTCGTCGGAAGGAAGACGATGCTCCGCGTCGGATGTCTTGAAGATGGAGCCGCTCCGCGCGGGATGGATGAAGATAGAAGATGCTGTCTGGGTGAAGACTTCTGAGGGCTTGGATGAAGACTTCGGACGCTTCGTTGAGGACTTCTTCCGGCTTCTTGGAGGATGGATGTCGGATCTTCAAAACTGTAAGTACATCTTCTGGGATTAGTGTTAGGATTTTTTTAAGGGTTTATTGGGTGGGTTTTAGTTTTAGATTAGGACTTGGGCTACAATAGAGCTAAATGCCCTTTTAAGGGCACTGCCCATCCAAATGCCCTTTTCAGGGCAATGGTGAGCTTAGGTTTTTTTAGTTAGGGTTTTATTTGGGGGGTTGGTTGTGTGGGTGGTGGGTTTTACTGTTGGGGGGTTGTTTGTATTTTTTTTTTACAGGTAAAAGAGCTGATTACTTTGGGGTAATGCCCCGCAAAAGGCTCTTTTAAGGGCCATTTGTAGTTTATTGTAGGCTAGGTTTTTTTTTATTTTGGGGGGCTTTTTTATTTTCATAGGGCCCTTAGATTAGGTGTAATTAGTTTAAAGCTTTAATAATTTCTTTTTTATTTTTTGTAACTTAGTGTTTATTTTTTGTGTAACTTAGTGTTTGTTATTTTTTTGTAACAGTTTTTTGTAACTTTGTAATTTTTAAGTGTAGAATTAAATAATTTGAGTAGGGTTAGGTGTTTAAATATATAATATAGTTAATTTAATTTATAGTTTAATGTAATTTTAGTATAAAAGTTAGGTTAGATTAATTATTAATTTAATATAGTTTAATGTAATTTTATTATAATAGTTAGAATAGGTTAATTATTAGTTTAATATACAGTAGTTTAATGTAATTTAGTATAACAGTTAGGGTAGATTAATTATTAGTTTAATATAGTTAAATGTAATTTAGTATAACAGTTAGGGTAGATTAATTATTAGTTTAATGCAATTTAGTATAACAGTTAGGGTAAATTAATTAATAGTTTAATCAAGTTTAATTTAAATCTAAAGGTAAGTTTAAATTTATTATAAGATAGGGATGAGTTAATATTTAATGTACAGTTAGCTGGTTGTTAGGTTTAGGGATTAATAGGTTAATTTAGTTTATGGCGATGTGGGGGGCTGGTGGTTTAGGGGTTAATACATTTATTTAGTTGCGGTGGGCTCTGGGAGCAGCGGGATAGGGGTTAATATTTTTATGTAGGTGGCGGCGGTGGCGGGGTGGCAGATTAGGGGTTAATAAGTATAATGTAGGTGGCGACGATGTAGGGGTGCTTTCAGACTCCCATTGATTCCTATGGCATCTGCCTCCTCCAGGGCGGCGGATTGAAAACCAGGTACGCTGGGCCGGAATAGTGCTGAGTGTACCTGGTAGACATTTGTTAACTAGCAAAAGTAGTCAGATAGTGCCGAATTTGCATTCGGAACATCTGTAGTGACGTAAGCATCGATCTGTGTCGGACTGAGACCGGCGGATCGTATGTTACGTCACAAATTTCTACTTTTGCCAGTCTGTAGGGTTTGATAACTAAGGCGAATCAGGCTCTCCACAATTACGCTTCAAAATTCCAACGTATTTGCGGCTGACGGCTTTATAAGTAGATGCCAATGTCTTGTCAAAATTAAACTTTCATGATTCAGATAGAGCATACAATTTTAAGCAACTTTCTAATTTACTCCTATTATGAATGTTTCTTTGTTCTCTTGGTATCTTTATTTGAATTTAAGCTTAGTAGCCGGCCCATTTTTGATTCAGCACCTGGGTAGCGCTTGCTGATTGGTGGATACATTTTGACTCCAATCAGAAAGTGCTACCCAGGTGCTGAACCAAAAATGGGCTGGCTACTATGCTTACATTCTTGCTTTTTCAAATACAGATACCAAGAGAACAAAGAAAAATTGATATTAGGAGTAAATTAGAACGTTCCTTAAAATGTCCTGCTCTTTCTGAATCATGAAAGTTTAATTTTGACTAGACTATCCATTTAAAGCAACAAATTACCCAAATACTGAATCACTTGAAGGTGGTGCAGCATATCTGTTAAAAGCTGACTAGAAAAAAGGAAAATATTTTTTATCTCAGTAGCCACATCCCATTGTAAGGGGATTTTACCCACCCAGTCAAGATGCTTGTCCTGGGACCTGCAAGGATTCATGTATCTGGTATGTGCAGGCACCAAAGCTTTATCAGGTGATCTAATGAAATTTGAGGTAAAATATCTTCCTTTTTTCATAAAGATGTTCATTTGATATTTTCTAGGCAGCTTTTTACAGGTGATCCATTATATGCATAACATGTTCCTTTAAGAAAAACAATCAAGTCATAAAAGTTTAGTAAGGGTCTGTAGAGGATAATAATATAAACTAACATTGAGGAGGGGAGATGTTAGAAGAGAGACACTTAATACATTTCATTTTTGAATGCACAATGATATCAGATAACACTATAGCTAGATTAGTCAGATATTGCTCTAAAGGAATATAGGGCACCTACTTATTTGAATGAAACAATGGAGAAGGAAAAAGACTGGAAAAAAAGGATTAATTGTGGGTGTATTTTATTACATGAAACGCAAAATATTTATTTCATGCTTCAGACAGAGTATAATATTTTACTTAGTTCTCTTGGCAAGTAAGGAGAGCATACCTAGGTAGACTCAGGAGTGTGCATGTGTCTGGGGCGCTAAATGGCAGCAGTTCTGCAACAATGTTAAAGTCAATATTGCAAAACTGCTACTATCTTCAATCTGTGAATATTGAGATGAGAAAGTTTTTCTTTATTAATGCTCATAAATTCAACAAGATTGGTGCAACTAGTGAATGTTTATATTGTCCCATAAAAATAATTAGAGAGGCGGGGGGCGGAGCCTATGCTTGGAGCAGCAGGACGTGTCTCGATGAAGCTCCTGCTTACATCTTACTAATTTTATGTTTTTTAGATGCAAATTCATGAATATAACTTTAATTTCTGGGAACAGATATAATCTACATATTGTGCTAGAGATAAGAAGCAGATACAACGACAAGCCTGGCCTATGTTCTTCAAGTAAGCCACGCACAACTTCTGTTAACTAGGCCTCAAAAGACCCATAGATGGAGAACTGTGTGGCTGCGGCTGCCGCATACACCCCTCCCCCCCGCCCTCTGGGTTATAAAGTACACAGATACTAAATCTACCATGGAGCCAAAGGAACTATTACTACTGGAGGCACAGGACAATAATATGCAAACACTTCGCTAGCCTTGCCGAGCGTTTGCAAGAAGCATGGGGGACCTCTATTGAGCCTGAACCACTAGGAAACTTATGTCCGATTTTGCGTGAGGAGCTGCATCCACGTGGACTCATATGTCCTGAAAAACTGGCAATTCAGGGGATGCTGTCCATCGGCACCTCCCTCACCTGAAAATAAGATCTGCGAGACTGCGTCGTTAGCAAGAAGAGTTCCCGAGGTTATAGAGAGCAGAAAGAACTCACAGGAGGAATGTGATGTGATGCCCTGGGATATGACTACAGTAAGGGGCTGTGCTAAGTTTTCACTCTCGCTAGTGGCTGAAGAGGAGAAGGTGAGACTAAATGAGGAGTTACCACATATGAGAGACTTGTTTACTCAGGTCACTAATTCTATGCTGACTTAGTCCTTCAGCATACTATTTTCAGGAGAGATATGGCAGCGACACACAGAGTCGATTCTCCGACTACAGAGCATTCGCCTTAGGGAGACCACTCAGCGCAGCGATCAGACAGCTATTCATGGAAGCGATATGTAAGTCTATAATTTACCGAGACTGCCACTTAGGAACAATTTTGCCCTTAAGATCGGGAGTCGGGTAAATAGATCTGGAACCGGTTCAACATTATGCTGCTGAATGAATGGGAGGGGATAGTAGATTCCATAAGCATTTTCTTTTGTTTGTTTAACTTTTAAACTTGCTGGCTAGGATAGCTAGAGAGCTAACTGCCCACCTTTTGTCCAGGCAAACAATAACAGTTTATTGGGACTTGATGCAATTTGCCTGCAAGGAGGCGGACCTTGAGTCCCATCTTCTACTCAAATATTGTGTGCCACTTTATATATTATTGCAATTTTAAAGGTGGATGGATGCATGTACGTTCTACTTTATACTTCTGACCTAGCCAAGTGAATGTTTTTGTGAGGGACCCTAGGTTCCACCCTCTCTTCTCATATTCTTGGGTTTTATAACTGTCATTGTCAATTTGATGGGGTTTCGGATGACCAGAAAAGTTTAATATATGTTGAGAGGAGGGCTACTAGGTTTCTACTACTTTATACCAGCCTAGTTATATACATCTATTTGTGTGATATTGCTTAATAATTTTTAATTATGTGCCTTTTATGGTACTGATTGAACTTGTTTGTAGTAACAATGACACCAGACTACTTTAGGGTTACATATGAGGAGCTTTAATGTACATTTTGGAAGCATAACATCAACTGTTGATCAGAGTCCCTGATAAAAAGGTCCCTAGCTACTTTGTAATTTGATGTGAGATTAGGTTAAATAGTATGAGATGTGGCATTTGCCTTATTTTCCCTTCCTGCATAACATATAGTAATGGGCTACCAGCATCCAGGGTAGCTTAGGTGTCACTGGTAAAAGTGCTAATACGTACAAAATTTTAACCAATATAATTTAATACCTAGGCTAGGAATGTCAAGTATTTTA
The DNA here is from genome assembly GCF_027579735.1 of Bombina bombina. Lineage (NCBI taxonomy): Eukaryota > Metazoa > Chordata > Amphibia > Anura > Bombinatoridae > Bombina > Bombina bombina. Next base: position 630,232,502 of record NC_069501.1, read on the forward strand.
GACCTAGGGGCCCATTTATCAAGCTCTGTATGGAGCTTGAAGGGCCGTGTTTCTGGCGAGTCTGAAGACTCGCCAGAAACAGCAGTTATGAAGCAGCGGTCACAAAGTTCGCTGCTCCATAACCTGTCCGTCTGCTCTGATGAGGCGGACAGGAATCGCATTGCTCTCCGCATTCAGCGAGGTCTTGCGGACCTGATCCGCACTGTCGGATCAAGTCCGCAAGACCTATGATAAATTGGCCTCCTATTGTGCATTTGGGATACAGACCATGTTAGAATAGTTAGATTCCAACCCTATAGAGTACTCCTATGGCAGTTCTACCTGTAACGCCCTCACCTCTCGCTTTAGTACAATGTATTTATATAATCTAACCCACCTTCTTTTTATAGTGGGAGGATTATATTTATTTATTAATGCCGGTACCCTCTATTGCAATCTTGCAGCATTTTACAATAATGATAGGTTCATATGCAGCACATGTGGTTTACTCATATTCACTGTAGATGCATAACTAGTTCAGACTTCGGTATATAATCAGAGACGGGTAAACTGTACTTAGTTATAACATATTTAGTCCCACTAGTAGATTACCTCCATACCTACTTGTTGTTAAGCTATACTTTTTTAGGCTCCTACAATTTCTACAAGTGAAAAATGGAAAACTTGAGATTCACCATCTGCGACTATAATATACCGTATACTTGTCTTATGTTTAACCAGATTTGTTTTTTTCTTAAGAGGTTTAAGAAGACATACTGTTAGTGTATAGTTTGTAAACATGGATGTACTATGTACTCTCATTTCAAATGATGTTTAAAGAGATATATTGTTAGTGTATATTTTGTATACATGGTCTTGCTATATACAACTACTTTGAATCTCAATAAAAATACTTAAAAAAAAATTAAAAAAATTAGAGAGCCATTAGGAGACTCCTTTGCAAATGCAAAGTTCTAAAAGGAAATGCTGAATAGTAAATAAATGAAGGAGGACCTAAAGCACAGGTGCGCAGACCTAATTCATTTCTTGAGTAATACATTTCCGAAGTAAATATATATACTGTATATGTTTTGTGTAAAGTCAGAAATCTTAGGGTAAACCTGACATTACCCAAGCGGCTGTGGGTAAAGCCCTATGTAATGTATTTCCCCCAGCTACACTATTTCTTTTTGCCTCTGCCTGGGGGGTTCAAGGAAGGTGCCCCACCCATCCTCTGGCATCCACCCCAAGTGAAATTTGGGGAATGATGTTTACTAGGGGGGCTTTGCTCCCCTTGAACCCCCCAGGTGGAGGCAAAAAAGATAGTGAAGATGTGTGAATTACACTGCATGCTATATATGTTTGATGCGCTGACTCAATGCACTCTGAGGAGATTTATCATGTTACATTTGGCTTTACTCACAGCCGCTTAGGTAATTCTAGCATTACCCAGGTAAACCTGATATTACCCAATTTATTTCTTTACCCGCAACATATTTATATATATATATATACTATACTATACTCTTTTTCACATGCACCTGGAGCATGGACAAGGGATACTCCAGCACTTGCCTTTTCATTATTTTTTGACCTAATGTAGACAGTCAATATATCACAGCACCTAACAGGCCAGATTCTTACTCCCTACCTGTCAAATCAGCTGCTTACTCAATGTGACTCACCAGTAGTTAAAGGGACATTCCACTCAAAATTTAAGTGCACATAGATTAATTACATCTATGGATAGAAATGTAGTTGCAATATACATGTATTGACAAAAATGTTTCTAGTAAAAGTTATCAGTATTAGTATTAACATTTTTCTCTGCACATTAATAATTTCTCCTTACATGGAGCCTACAAAGAGCAGGTCATTTCCCTTAGAGGCTAGGTTGCACATGCAATTCTCTCTTTTTTTGTGGCTATACATTTTTACTGCTGATATTTTGCTACGCTTTATAGGTGCAGTTCGGCACAATCCAATCCATATGACAGGGAAACAAAGGTTTATACAGCTGGCAGATGGATTTTCATAGAAGATAATTTACCCAGTGCTACACAGAAACCTAATTAGTGGTTAAATGCAGGATGACAGTACTTAAGAAGACGACGATTACGAGAACTTTTGGTACAGAGTAAATAAGCTAAATAATTAATAACAATTATTTTAAGTAGCTGGAAGGTTTATAAATGATACCACAATGTAAGATGTTTTTGCCAAACCACTTCTCTTTGTATAAATGGATAGAAACATTGCAGACAAATTAGTACATAGTGACCAGGCATTTATGTCCCGCAGAGGAAATGATTCATAATTCCAACGCAAACCCAGCAGGGTCCTGCAAGGAAAATATCTATTGTTGGCTGATCACTCTTATAATATACATATTTTAAAGAGTTTTTCCTTATTTTCCTTTAAAAAAATGGTGCGTTTTTTCCCCTTGGTCCCCAGAGATGGTAGATTACATCTTACAGGACAATTGTGTTGTTGCAATACTCTACAGGTGGCCCTCGGTTTACAACGGTTCAATTTGCATCGTTTCAGAATAACAACCTTTTTTTCCAGTCATGTGACTGCCATTGAAAAGCATTGAGAAGCAGTGCATTGATTAAAATAGCCAATAGATGGAGCTGTCCGCTTGTGTTGCAGCAAAGCCAAGCAAGTGAAGTCTGAGTTGTGTGATTATTTTATTAGGTTTATAATGCTGTTTAGCAAATTGTTTGTTCATTTAACTTAGTTTCATTATATATTCTGTGTTGTGTGATTATTTTATTAGGTTTATAATGCTGTTTAGCATTTAAAGTCTTCACTTCAAAGCTTTAAAAATAATGTATTAGGTGTTACTTATGACAATTTTGAGAGGGGCATGGAACCTAACTCCCTCACTTCCCATTGACATTATAAACTGGGTTTCAATTTACAACGGTTTCAATTTACAACCATTCCTTCTGGAACCTAACCCTGGCGTAAACTGAGGGCTAGCTGTATTCATAAAGGGGTTCAACAGTGCATCAGGGTTGGAACTCATATATTTCCCTAATTTACTGCAGCAAATAAAATAACATAAACATACTCAAGGGGTATGTCACTGGACTGCAAAATACTGCATATATATGATAGATTGCTAATAAAACAGCAATGTTCTTTAAAAACATCTATTGTATATACATTTGCAGATATTTTGCAATGCAGAGCTTAATTTTTATATTTCCCAAGCATATAACTCAAAATTTAAAGGGTAAATGCTTTGACATTGTAATATAAAATTATGTATAGAACAACCATGGGCATCCACAGACATTTTTCCAAGGGGGGGGGGGGCAAAAAATAAAATACCCTAAGCATAATAAAATCAGTGCAAAAATAGTGGAATAGTGAGAGCATCCTCAAAAATAACTTGATTTAGTTATAAAGTTAAAAAGAGATACACTTAAACCTCCTTTGCTAGGTTGCTATCTACAACATAAAACATATGAGGTTATATAAGTATTGACAGCGTCAAACAAAGGATACTTAGATGTGTAAAATATATAGTTTATTAAAAAAAACAATGAACAAGTAACAAAATATATTGTTTAAAACAAATCGTGAGTCCAAACATTAGTTGAATCGATTAAAATAAAATATTATAGAACCACCAGAAAAAACAATCCAAATAACGTGTTTCAGGGCTCCCCATCCTCAGGTGTGCTTGGATTTTTGCCAATATTAAGCTAAAATTAGCTAATATTAAAAATGACAATGTGCTTTGGATAGCAGAAAATTATATACAGTACTATTAGAGAATATTACACTGCCCCCACCTGACTACTTCATAATGCCACCTGGCTGGCAATATTTATATGTGTGTGTGTGTATGGTAGGCAAATTTTGCCTAGGCAAACTTTCCTGTGGTGCCCACTGCCTATTCCACTTTCTCAGGTTGCCTGTGTATCTATGGTGAGTGGGAGCAATTTCACAGGGTGGCAATTTTACAGGCTGTCTAGGCAACTATTGGCTAGTAGGGGCGACTTCCACAAGTTGCCTCTTTGACTATTGGCAAGCAGGGTCCACCTTTCCGGGGTGCCTGGAAGCCTATTTGCAAGCAGGGCCACTTTCCCAGAGTGTTGAGTGTGTTTTGGTGAGCAGGGGCCATTTTATGGGAATGCTTGGGAGCCTAATGGTAAACAGGGGCCACTTTCCCAGGGTGCTTGGGTGTGTTTTGTTAAGCGGGGGCCACTTTCCTGGAAAGCCTGGGAACCTAATAGTGAACAGGGATAACTTTCTGAGGGTGTGTGTGTGCCTATTGGTTAGCAAGGGTCAATTTCCTGGGTGCCTGGTTGCCTATTTGCGAGCATAGGCCACTTTCCTATTGTGCCTGGGTGCCTAATGGTGAGCAGGGGCCACTTTCTCAGGGTGCTTTGGTGCCTGTGCAATTATTGCCATCAGTGGCCACTTTCTCTGGGTGCCTGTGCTCCTATTGGTGAGCAGGAACCATTTTCCTGGGGTGCTTGGGTGCCTATTAGCAAGCAGGGACTACATTTCCGTGGTGCCTGGTGCCTTTTGACGAGCAGGGGCCACTTTACCTGGGGTGCCTGTCAGGATCCACATTCCTGGGGTGCGTGTCATGGTGCCTATTAGTGAGCAGAGGCCACTTTCTTAGGAACCTTGCATATATTTTGATCAGCAGGGGCCACTTTCTTTGTGTGCCTCTGACCCTATTAGTGACCAGGGGCCACTTTCCCAGGGTGCCTGGGAGCCTATTGGTGAGCAGGGTCCACTTTCCCAGAGTGTCATGACTTTGAAAGCTGAAAAAAACATGCACATATAATTTACATTTTTGAATACTATTTGCCTGACTACTAATTTGACAAAAGGCTTTCGCCTAGACAAATGGTTTTGAATCCTTAAGCCTATTGGATGTAGCTTCTACATCTCAGAGTACTTTGCTCAGCATATCCTGTTGATGTAATAGCTACATCCAACCTTCTGCCTCATGCTGTGGTCATGGCTGGTAGCTCAGGCAGCTAAGACAGGAGCCAGAGGTAGAAGGCATATGCCTTCATATGATAAGGGAGCGCTGAATGTGCTTCCTTTACCATATGAAGGTAGATCGCCGATGCAAACAGTTTTCCTACACTACAGAAAAAAAATAAATATATATATATATATATATATATATTAAATCTCCCTAAACCGCATACTGGCAGACTGTCTGACAGTACCTAAGATGGTGGTGACCAGTGGGGGGATGAGGGAGGGAAGAGAGCTTTTTGGGAGGGATCAGGTAGGGATTAGGGGGTGGGAGGGTAATCTCTACACTACAGCTAAAATTAAATTTAGAAGCTACCACATTAACCCCTTCACTACCGGGAATTTCAGAAGTGTGGTGTACAGTTGCAGTTAACGTACTTCTAATTGCCAAAAACAATGGCAAAGCCACGCATGCCTGTTATTTCTTAACAAAGGGGATCCTAGAGAAGCTTTTACAGCTATTTGTCTTATGACTGCAGTAGTTGTGTGATTGCGATGATGATGACGGTGATGAAATGGTGGCATGAAATATACCAAAATGGACCTAGATGAACACCTTGGGTTGTCTACGAAAAAAATATGTAAGGCACTATTACATATACGGCGTAGGCTTCAGCGCAAGTGTTGAAACCCACGCCACCCGTAATTTTACCTCTCACATCGGGCTATAACATATATACGGTGCTGTTAGATGCTAGACTGGCGTGAGTAGGACAAACTGGCGATCTTCAGAAATGTGTGCAAATACACATTTCTGTCATCACAAGTAGCTTACGCCAGTATTATGTCAGCGGAAACTGTCAATAAAGAGTAGTTTTATGAAAATAAGGATAACACGCGTAAAAACGAAGCTGGAATTAAACTAAAAATGCGACAAGTAATTACGCCTTTCAAATTCATATATAAACTCATGCGCAGCCGCCATTTTCTTCAGTGTGTTTGGATTGTTCGTTGAGCTACAGCACACTGCCCAGGAGTGGAGGATTAGTGAGAGTAGAGAGAGAGGCACAAACAGAATAGTTAGTTAGGTCACATTGGTGGATTGAGTAAGCTTGTACACTTACACATATTCTGACATATTGCACACATTTTGCATACATACATATACAAATACACCACACTTTTCTTTCTAACACATCACATATTTGTGTTTAGTTTTACAGTGTGATAGGCTGAGTGTTTGATTGTGATTGTGTGGGACTGAACTGGGAGTGGGAGTGTGTGTAGTGTGATTAGTGTGAGGATGGCAGGGAGAGGTAGGGATGAGGGGAGAGGGGAGACGGGGAGACAGGGAGAGGAGTGGCTGGGAGATGAGTATTGGAGAGGACAGGAGGAGCAGTGGGGAGAGGGAGAGCCAGAAGGCATGATGGGAGGGGAGATGCCCGAGAGCCCCAGAGAGCAGGCACATCCAGAAGAAGGACAGAGGGTACACATGGGGACAGAAGGGGGAGGAGGGAGAGGATAGGGAGGAACCCACACCAGAGACATCACAGGGAGGAAGCCAAGTGGCCATGGAGGATGAGAGGCTGAAATATCCCAACTTCTCATTTAATGAAAATGTTGCCCTAGTCCAGGCCATCATGGACAATTACAGTGCCCTCTTTGGACAGGAGAAAGGCAAAGGCAGTGCCAAAAGAAGAAAGAATTCATGGTTGGCAGTAGAAGATGCCGTTAACAGTGTGGCCCTGCAGAGGAGGACTGTAGAGGGCCTGAAAAAGAGGTGGAATGACTGCAAGAGGCGGGTTTAAAGAAAAGATGGGGCAGGAAGCTGTCCACCAGAAGGGAACAGGCGGTGGCCCAGCCCTGAACATAGAGTACAACACCTGGCAGGAGATGATACGCAGGTCCCTGAGTATCACAGCAGTCCGTGGACTTCCAGGGGCTCGTGACTCAGGGGCTGCAACCACAGCACATCATGCTGGTGAGTAACATCCCACACACCTGTATTATATGTAGTTGTGATATAACATCCTTTAATATCACACATTCATGTACACAATGAGGAGCATGGTATTTGGCATACTAACAAAAACATCTACAATTATGTAGCCATCACAATACATTTAGCTCAATAAAGCAGGTTCTGTGCCTAGATCAGGCTAAAGTAAATTGTATGACCATAGTGTCACTTAAAAAACACATTATTTCATCTTTGACATGTACATATAACTATTGTATGAATGACATCCCTGTATACTGCTCATATATAAATCCCTCACAGAACAAATCACAATGTGCACATGCATGTTATAGAGTTTGACATGAGAATCAGTATAGGCCCTAGAATGTATCAATGTACATTGTATGCCCACATGGACATACATCTAACTGTACTAATCCCTCTCATCCTTTGACTCCTCCACAGAACCTCCTGTCACAAGGATACAAACAGCCATGCCACCACCACCACCACCACAACATCCACCACCACCACAACAACAACCACCACTATTCTTTAGGCAACCGCACGGACAGTATGCTCCCAGGCATGATCATAGTTGGATGGCTTAAGTTGAGGACCCAAGAGTGATGGCACTGCCATTGTCATATGACCCCTGGCAAGATTCCTGGCCAGAGGAATATCCTTCCTTTGGATTTGAGGGGGAGCCAAGACAGCCACGAAGGGTCCATGAAATTACACCCCCCACAACACAATCTCATGTCAGTCATGGATATTACCCACAGACTATGTCACAAGGAGTGCAGATTGTAGAGGCTGGGTGGTCACACACTGGTTATCAGTGGGACTACCAATCAACCATAAGAGCTCCACCATCCTCATTCATTGGATGCGCTTCACCATCTGCAGATGGCAATACAGCAGAAACTACAGCTGCCCCTCTAGCAGCAGAAGATGCAGGTGAACCTGAGACCCAAGCAGCAGAAGGTGCAGCTGAACCTGAGACTCAAGCAGCAGAAGATGCAGCTGAACCTGCCCCTCAAGCAACAGGCAACCCTGTTGCTCAAGAGCCTGTGGATGCATTGCATTCTCCCCTGGGTGAGGAATACATTGCACTCCAGAGGAGGCTCGTGACAAGCACTGAGAGCATGCAAAGAGGCCAAGAGAGGTTCTTCAGGAACCAAGAAAGGTTCATAAGGAGCCAAGAGAGGTTACACAAATGCAGCATAGAGCTGCAGAGGGACATGGCAGCATTGTTAAGTGCAAGTGTTTAAAACCAGTCACAGATAATGTGAATTCTGTCTGATATGCAGATGCAGATGGACAATAGATGGATAGAACAAAATCAACTCATGGATGTGTTGGTTGAGCACTTTACACACCAGCAGGACACTGCCTCCAGCCTATCATCTGTGGCCAGCACACCAGCAGAAACACCAGAATCTGCTAAAACCAGGAGAACAAGGAAATCCACTACAGGCACCTCAGTTCCCTCATCCAAGAAGACAAAAAATAAATAAATATTATTATAGTTCCCCATAAACATTGTCCTTTGTTATTTGCCATGTAATTGTCATACAAATCCATGTGAGGTGTGTTTTATTACACTAATATTGTTAAAACATGATAATATGACCTGTGTTGAAATGGCAAAAAAAACAGTTGTGATTATTATGTTTATGACATATTCATGTACTATAACTGACATCACATAGTTGTGTATGAAGGGTACATATAGTATTATTCACTTATAAGATGTAAATCAATATTTCTCACATCCAATATAAATTGACACATTAATAATTATGTATTTTCATAAGGTGTTAACATAAGGAAAAAAAAAACATCCTTTTCCATTCTTTTTAATAATGATAGTCCAATAATCATTGTGACCTAAACATGAATTAAACAATGAGACATTTTCAGTAATTAGGGTGGTTAAGGGAAGGGGGTGGGATGTAGTAGTTTCACTTACATTTAATGGAAATCCGCAGTATATAATTCTGCAAGACATGATATATACAAATGCAATGGTTGGTGAGGTACAGTCAAACATCATACTACATGTGAATGTTACAGTTTACTGTGCTTATGAACAAGTTACTCAGGTGAAGTATTCATGGATGATAACGTCCCTCACTTCATTCCCCCTCAGTGTGTGTCCACGGCAATGTTGTGTAGAATACAACATGCATTGACAATGGAACACACTTTGTTGGGGTTATACTGTAAAGTTTCGCCTGTCAAATCAAGACACCTGAATCTTGTTTTGAGTAGGCCAAAGCTCCTTTCTATGACATTTCTGGTATGTGGGCCTCCTGGTTCCTGAGTTGTGGCTCTGTAAGGGGGTGTGCCAAGGGGGTTAACAGCCATGGTCTTCAGCCATACCCTGCGTCATCTGTCATGTAACATATGTATTCTGATTACTACATGTTCATCATGTGCTTAAAGGGAAATAACATGGATTTAATTTAAAAGATGCATTTTTCAAGAACATTAAATTGCTGCATTGTAAGCAATATACTTTGATGACAGGATTAGTCTAGACACAATTCTATTTTCATGATTCAGATAGAACATGCAATTTTAATCAACTTTATAATTTACTTCTATTATCTAATTTGCTCCATTCTCTTGATATCATTTGCTGACAAGCATATTAGATATGCTCAGTAGCTGCTGATTGGTGGCTGCACATAGATGCCTCGTGATTGGCTCATCTATGTGCATTGCTATTTCTTAAGCAAGGATATCTAAAGAATGAACCAAATTAGATAATATAAGTAAATTGTAATGTTGTTTAAAATTGTAATCTCTGTCTGAAACATGACATAATTATTTTGTGTTTAGTGTCCCTTTAAGAGAAAAATACAGACAGAATGAAGGCAGTGCATACTCACCGAAAAGCCAACCTCCCGAGGGTTTTCCAGAATCAAAAAGCTGGAATAAGGAGATCTGGCGCAGGATGTAGGAATCATGGGCACTCCCTGGAAAGCCTGCATACACATGTGTGAATTTCAGAGTGGTATCACAGACCATCTGGCAATTCGAGGAGTAAAACCCTTTCCTGTTGATATAGAGGAATGGCTCCTCATGTGGGGCCACGATACCCACATGTGTGCAATCAATTGCCCCATGACATTGGGAATACCCCCCAGTCGATAGAAGCCTTGTTTAAGACTGTTCCATTCCTGGGGGGGTACGGGGAAATCAATGTATCGCTGTGTCTGGTTATCGATTCTAGAGCAGTCAAAACCTCCCCTAGGAGCCTGGAGAAGGTGGACTGCGCTAGGCCAGACACAAAACCCTCTGTCGACCGGAATGAGCTGGATGCCAGGAAGTGCACAACACACAGCATCTTCTGCATACCAGTCAGAGCTCGGTTCCTATTCGCTTGAGGGTCAATATCATCCTTCAAGACCTCATATAGGTCAATGAGGCTTGCAGAAGTCAAGCGATACTTTTCCCTGACCTCCTCCTCTGTCATTCCAAACAGGGTGACCCTAACCCTGTGGATCCTAGGTGCCTTTGCTCTTCCCCTCTGCTGATGCCAACGTCTTATAGGCCCTGCTGGCCTATGACCAGCTGCATCAACAACAGCAGCAGGGGCAGCACCAGGAACAGGGACAGCAGCAGCAGGAGCAGGGACGGCTACAGCACCATGACCAGGGACCTCAGCAGCAACTATATCAGCAGCAGCCAGCAGGGAGAGCATCCCCAGCAGCAGCAGGTATGTCCTCCACAGCAGCAGCAGGTATATCCTCCACAGCAGCAGCAGGTATATCCTCCACAACAGGGACTTGTAGGCCTTCCAGCACCCCTTGTGCCCCACGATGCTGTCTCTCTACATATTGTAGGTAAAGCAGGGGAAACATGGTGGCTAATGATGGTGTGCATTGCCATGTGTTTTAACCCCTTAATGACCACAGCACTTTTCCATTTTCTGTCCGTTTGGGACCAAGGCTATTTTTACATTTTTGAGGTGTTTGTGTTTAGCTGTAATTTTCCTCTTACTCATTTACTGTACCCACACATATTATATACCGTTTTTCTCGCCATTAAATGGACTTTCTAAAGATACCATTATTTTCATCATATCTTATAATTTACTATAAAAAAAATTATAAAATATGACGAAAAAATGGAAAAAAACACACTTTTTCTAACTTTGACCCCCAAAATCTGTTACACATCTACAACCACCAAAAAACACCCATGCTAAATAGTTTCTAAATTTTTTCCTGATTTTAGAAATACCCAATGTTTACATGTTCTTTGCTTTTTTTGTAAACTATAGGGCCATAAATACAAGTAGCACTTTGCTATTTCCAAACCATTTCTTTTCAAAATTAGCGCTAGTTACATTGGAACACTGATCTGTCAGGAATACCTGAATATCCATTGACATGTATATATTTTTTTTTAGTAGACAACCCAAATTATTGATCTAGGCCCATTTTGGTATATTTCATGCCACCATTTCACCGCCAAATGTGATCAAATACAAAAAATCTTCACTTTTCACAAATTTTTTCACAAACTTTTGGTTTCTAACTTAAATTATTTACAAACAGCTTGTGCAATTATGGCAAAAATTGTTGTAAATTCTTCTCTGGGATCCCCTTTGTTCAGAAATAGCAGACATATATGACTTTGGCGTTGTTTTTTGGTAATTAGAAGGCCGCTAAATGCCACTGCGCACCACACGTGTATTATGCCCAGCAGTGAAGGGGTTAATTAGGGAGCATGTAGGGAGCTTTTTGGGGTAGTTTTAGCTTTAGTGTAGTGTAGTAGACAACTCCAAGTATTGATCTAGGCCAATTTTGGTATATTTCATGCCACCATTTCACCGCCAAATGCGATCAAATTAAAAAAAACCCGTTAATTTTTTCTCAATTTTTGGTTTCTCACTGAAATTATTTACAAACAGCTTGTGCAATTATGGCACAAATGGTTGTAAATGCTTCTCTGGGATCCCCTTTGTTCAGAAATAGCAGACATATATGGCTTTGGCATTGCTTTTTGGTAATTAGAAGGCCTCTAAATGCCGCTGCGCATCACACGTGTATTATGGCTAGCAGTGAAGGGGTTAATTATGTAGCTTGTAGGGAGCTTGCAGGGTTAATTTTATCTTTAGTGTAGAGCTCAGCCTCCCACCTGAAACATCAGACCCCCTGATCCCTCCCAAACAGCTCTCTTCCCTCCCCCACCCCACAATTGTCCCTGCCATCTTAAGTACTGGCAGAAACTCTGCCAGTACTAAAATAAAAGGTATTTGGCCCTTTTTAAAAAAAAAAAAAAAAAAGAAGCATATTTACATATGCTGATGTGTAGGATCCCCCCTTAGACCCCAACCTCACTGAATCCCCACCAATCAGCTCTCTAACCCTTCCCCTCTGCCTTAATGGGCGCCATCTTGGGTACTGGTAGCTGTCTGCCAGTACCCAGTTTTGTAAAAAAATGTGGCTTTTTTTTAAAAAAAATGCCCTTTTCTGTAGTGTAGCTTCCCCCCCCCCCCCCACCAAGACCAACCCCCAACTCCTTCCAGGTCGCTTAGATTACATTTTTAATATTTGAATTGTATTGTTTTTTTTTAACTTTTAACTTTTTTTTTTCTGTAGTGCAGCGGTTCCCACCCACTCCCGCCCCGTGCACGCGTCCGCCCACCACCCTCCGTGCACGCGTGCGCTCCCGTGCGCGCCCCCGTAGGTCCCACCCCCCATTCCCCCCCCCCTCCACTCCACACACAGCATCGATGGCCGCCCACCCGCCTCCCACGTAAGCTCCCACCAACGATACCGGCCATCGATGTCCGGTGCAGAGAGGGCCACAGAGTGGCTCTCTCTGCATCGGATGGCCAAGGGGGGTTATTGCAGGATGCCTCCATATCGAGGCATCACTGCAATAACCGGAAAGCAGCTGGAAGCGAGCAGGATCGCTTCCAGCTGCTTTCCAGACCAAGGACGTACGCCACACGTCCTCGGTCATTAACTGTATTTTTTTTGAGGACGTGTGGCGTACGTCCTTGGTCGTTAAGGGCTTAAAGCGACACTGAACCCAATTTTTTTTTTCATGATTCAGATAGAGCATGCAAATTTAAGCAACTTACACATTTACTCCCATTAAAAATTCTTCTTCGTTCTCTTGCTTTCTTTATTTGAAAAAGAAGGCATCTAAGCTATTTATTTGGTTCAGGACCATGGAAAGCACTTGTTTATTGGTGGGTGAATTTATCAAAAAATTGGCCGGCAACTAAACTTACATTTTTGCATTTCAAATAAAGATACCAAGAGAATGAAGAAAATGGGATAATAGGAGTAAATTAGAAAGTTGCTTAAAACTGCATGCTCTATCTGAATCACAAAAGAAAAAATGTGGGTTCAGTGTCCCTTTAAGGCAGCAGGTTAGAGGTTGTGCTGTTTGTGATTGGTTTGACACACTTGCAGAGGGAGGATACTACTGTTTGTAATAATAAAGTGCTTAGAAGAGGTTTAACTGTTTGAGATTTGTGGCTTATATGTATGTAATTGTGCATGCATTTGGTGTTTGTTAGACCTTCCAGGGAGTTACGGTGCTTTTTTAGTCAGTGCAAGGGTTGTTGCGCCTGCAATAAGTGGCGAGATGAGAATGGAGTAGATTTTCTGAATTCTGCACGCGTAAGTCCTTACGCTGTCTATTTGATACCGAATTTTGCGCCAGTTCTATGTTAGTCTATGGGACAAAAAAATGCGTCCGACGGGTGAAAGATACGAGCGTAACTTGTATGCTACGTCGTATATGTAATACCAAAATTGCGTAAAAAACGGCATCGCAGGCTTTTGCAGGCGCCGCCGCATATGTAATGGGGACCGTAGTGTCAATAGGTAATTATAAAAAAAAAAAAAAGGAGTGATAGCAAAATACAAAAAATCTCTAGTATTTTGGGCAAGTTTTTCTCTAAAATTCCCCTTCCTTAAAGGGTTAAAGCTGAAAAAATACTAAATAAACTATTTGCCTAAACAAAAGCTATTTGCCTGAAATAACTATTTACCTACATATACATACAGTATACCCATCTTAGTATGACCAGGAAAGTCATGGAATCAGAAGCTAAAACTAAAGTTAAAACTGATTTGAACTTATTTTTAATCACTATACATATATATTATTTTCAATGTTTTAAATGCACAGTATATTGCAGATATGTTTTTGTTTTTTACAGTTTAACCTAATACTTTAATATACTGAACATTCAGTGTTTATGCATATTTTAAATTGTAAAACAAAATATGATACCTCCCAACATTTCAAAATCCAAAAGAGGGACCCCCTCCCCACTGAGTAAAAGTGTGATATGTGGTGGGCAGGAGCCAGGAGCATGGATGGGGTCTGGGGAGTAGGCTTAACAAGTGGCAGAACATAACACACATTAAGTTTTTTTTTTAAATAAATATAAGCACTCTGATAACTGACTTTTGTTACTAGGGGGCACATCTGCTCCAGCGATGACGTGGCGCTAGGAGACGTCACAAGTAAGGGAGCTTTGAAAAAAACGTTTGCATGCGCAAAAGGATCTGCTGCACAATAATGGAGTACTCCTATATAATTCATATGTGCAATGCTTCTATTTGCATGCAATATTTCTAATACCTTTTAAGTATTAGAAATATAACATGCAAATAGAAACGTCTGACATATGAATTATATAGGAGTACTCCATTATTGTGCAGCAGATCCCTTTGTGCATGCAAACGTTTATTATAAGCTCCCTTACTTGTTAAGTATTATTACATTTACAACACTATATATATAAAAATCAACATTAATTTATTTACATTTTTACATTATTGTAAACATGGCAGCCTCCATTAACAACACGTGTATATAAATATACACATATATATATATACACACATACACACACCTGTTGCTCGTGGAGGCTGCCATGTTTACAAACATCTGAGCTTGCTCTGAAAAATCCCAGCTTTACCAGCACGCTGAAATGTTGGGAATTACGTTATCAGAGCACTGAGGGAAGGTTCAGCGTCTCACTGGCAAGTATTCACAGAACGCTCCAAGCGAGTCCTAGTTTGCTTGGAGCGATTGCCGAATGTGGCTTTTCTGGTTACCTAGTTAACCACACCAAGCGGCCCATTTATCAAGCTCCAAATGGAACTTAAGGGCTCGTGTTTCTGGCGAGCCTGCAGGGTCGCCAGAAACAGCAGTTATGAAGAAGCGGTCTAAAGACCGCTGCTCCATAACCCTGTCCACCTGCTCTGATGAGGTGGCCAGAGATCGCCACAATTCAACCCGATCGAGTATGATCGGGTTGATTGATACCCCCTGCTTGCGGCCGATTGGCCGTGAATCTGCAGGGGTGGCGTCCGCATTCAGCGCGGTCTGTCAGACCTGATCTGGACTGTCGGATCAGGTCCGACAGACCTTTGATAAATAGGCCTCCAAGCCTCGTCCCCCAGTCTGCAACCACTAATGTGTGCAGACTTTGCTTGAAGCAAACAGCAGAAGGAATATTCCTAACAAATTAAAGCTGCTACTTTTTCTTTTGTACAGTGTTTGTACAGGATACTCCCACAATTTAGAAGTTATTAAGTGCTCTGTGTAAAAAAAGACATTTGGAGCAGTATATAAGACCCACAAAAACTTTAGCCCTGTATACAACATTCAAATAATTTACTTATGCTGCCGAACGATTCAGAGACCACTACATATCACTCTGCAAAATATTAAACTATTCAGCTGAGCAGACACATTGCCCAGGCTGCCGCTGCTGCGACACCCTCCCAACCCCGCAAAGTCAGGGTATAAAATGCCAGAGTTTAGTAGACAGACGCAAGAAAGAGTACAGAGGAGAATAAGGAGAAGGAGGAGGCAAACACAGAGGATGAGAGAACTTGAACAATCAGCAGAAGTCAGTGTCTCTTCTGATCACTCCCAGTGTCTCTGGGCCAACTAAAGAGAGCAACACAGACGCCTAAGATCCATGCAAAGGAGCAATCAGTTAAGGTCAATTCTTTCTTCTGGTGCTGGCAAAGACAGCAGCCTCTGTCTAGTAGTGACCCTCAAGAAAATCTGTCTGTGACTCTGCAGGAGAATAGTTCCAGGGCTTCATGCTCTATTTGCCTAATGGAATATTACATTTGAGACCTGCGGATGGGCACTCCCTGTCACCACTTATTTCATGTTACCTGCATATCAAGATGGGTGCAGGAGAATTATACTTGTCCGCTTTGCCATAGAATAATTCATCAGAACAATGACTTTGTCCCATAGGAAGGCGTAGAAGGGAGAATAAGATATTCTGGACAATCGTACACCCTCACACAGTATGGCACTATTTATATAGTCATTTTATAGGTTGAACTCTATGTACTTTTGTCTTCTTTCAACCTCATCTACTATGTTATGTATAATAATGAGTCTTGTCATACCTAAGGATACAAATTAAGTAAATAAGACAACAGTGTCCAGGTTTTTTTTTCTTCTTTGGACCAACAGACTGAATGAACATGAATAAATAAATAAATAAATAGAGCATGACTTAATTCAGCTGTGATTATTGCTTTTTATTTCTGAAATAAAATCTTATTTGCAACGCTCTTGTTGGTTGGTTAAAAAGAGGTGAATATGTTTACAAATATATAATATATTTTTGAGGAGTAATGAGACACTAATCTTACATTTATGTCTTTTTAAGAAATATAGTCAGTCCACCCACTCAGTACAGATAGTAAATGATAAATCAATTTTAAAAGGATTTAAGGTATAGTAAACAGTGCTCCTTTAAGAATTTCATTCTGCCAATTCTGAGCATGAGCAAATCTGACTTCCTGTTCATCTATTTACTTAAAGGGATAGTAAAAATCTAAATTTAACTTGCATGATTCGGATAGAGCATGTCATTTTAAAACACTTTTAAATTCACTTTTATTTTCAAATGTTCTTCTTTCTCTTAGAATCCCTTGTTAAAAAATGAATACGCACATATCATACACTAGTGGGAGCTTCTGTTAATTGGTGCCTACACACATTTGTCTCTTGTGATTGGCTAAATAGATATTTTCAGCTTCCTGTCAGTAGTGCAATGCTGTCCCTTCAGAGAGAGAAGAGAATGAAGACAATTTGATAATAGAACTAAATTGGAAAGTTGTTTAAAATTGTATGTTCTATCTGAATCATAAAATAGAATTTTGGGGTTTACTATCCCTTTAATATTAAACCAACTCTGGAAGTTTTATGACATTGTGCTAGGTAAGACTTCTTGTAGAGACCACAGCCTCATTGTAGGGCTATGACAGAAAATAATGGACACTGCATAAATGAAGTTTAAAAAAATAAAATAAAAGGTAAAATCCACTTAAATAGATGAATAATACATATTGCAATGATTTCTATTAATTATAAGCCACTGCTTAGTGCTTTTTTTTTATTAAAACAATGAAACAGACTGTTTAATATCCCTTTAAATAGCATATCCCTTTAAATAGCTCTTGCTTTTGTGTGAAATTGAGGCCAAAAGGCAAATTCTACAACCTCCAATTGCTGCAGATCAAATTGTCTATATACAGTATATAGCTAGATGACATCTAAAGAAACAACTTTTTTTAGGTAAGAGAATACATGTATCTTATTAATAAGTTACTTATTACTTTACACAAAGGGCCAGATTATGAGTGGTGCGTTAACAGTTGCATGTGAGCAATAAGGGGTTTATCGCATTTCCGCTGCTCCATAACTTGTGTTTCTGGTGAGTCTTCAGACACGGGCCCACAAGCTCCATATGGAGCTTAATAAATGGGCCCCTAAACCTTAAGTCAGGCTCCTCTGCAGCCGGAGTTTTAGATGACACAGACTCCAATCCAGAAAAAACATCCTCCGAAGAGTCGGAGTTGTCCTCGTCAGCGGATAATCTTTCCAAAATATCCATAGGGGTAGATGACCCCTGGGTCTGGTCGCCATATTTTACCATATGCTTGCTCTTAGAGGAACGTGGTAAAGCACTAATCACACTAACCACCGCCGCTTGCAGTTGATCCACAAAATCTGGCGGCCAACGGATCTCTCCCGCAGGAGGATTGGTCGTGCTCTGGGGCACTGCATGTGTAATCGGAGATGAAAGTAGGGAACACACCTCACGGGATGGAGAACCCTCAGAGGTGGACGGCTCAGTAGTACTAGACAACCTATTTTTTCTAGATGTTGTAACTTTATTAAGGCATGTGGAACATAGTTAAGCAGGCGGATCTACCAGAACCTCCTCACAATAAACACAGGTATTAGACTTTGTTAAAGAGGGAGTACCCTCTAAAGCGTCAGAGTCCTCCATAGCTTGCACCTTTATTACGGACTAGATATAATATAGAAAAATGGCACCTTTATTAGCACCAATGGTTGGGGCACTCCCCACCTCCTATGACCCGGACCACAGAAACCATTTCGTCTCCTACAACCGACGGTCAAGTAGAGGAAGTCGAATAGGCCACACCTGGTCACAAGGAATGCCCTGCAGGACCGCCTCTGCACTAGGGAAAAAACGCGACAAATCGGCCGTGCAAATATTCCCGGAAATTAACCTGAAGTCCACCCATTGCCAGAGCCTCATCTCACACATATCGCAGCAATTACACAATAAACAACATTATGTACAAATCCCCCCTGTTCAATAATTCCCCTTCCAGGGATACTGACCCTTGATTCTATAAAGATAAAAGGTATCACACTGTGACCCTGTCTTCCTGCGTTCTCATTATGTGTATAAAAAATGAAATGATCTTACCAGAATCTATGCCGTGGAACAGGAACGTGGCCTCTCAAGTGTGACAGTGTAGTAGCATCGCTCCTGACATGGACTTGACTGTAGGAAGAAGGCAGCGAAACTCGTCAACGCTGATTGCTTATGGAGCTGTTAAAATGAGTCGGGATCATTTTGCAGAAATACTCTCCCTGCATCTCCGGAACCCTTTCACCCATGCTCTCACTGAGAGGCTGACAGGACTACTTAAAACTCCAGTCTAATTGCAAAGAGTACTACCCTCCATAAGAGACTACTCCGAATCTTCCGGCACTTCTCTGCCAACCTCCTGTGACGAAAGGCAAAGAATGACTGGGGGATGAGGGGAGTGGGGGAGCTATTTAAGCCTTTAGCTGGGGTGTCTTTGCCTCCTCCTGGTGGCCAGGTTCTTAATTCCCTCAAGTAAAGAATGAAGCCATGGACTCTCCTCCCCTTTAGAAGGAAATATATATATATATATATATATATATATATATATATATATATATATACAGTATATATACTGTATATATATATATATATATACATGCCTAAATATGTATATATATATATATATATGTGTGTGTGTGTGTGTACATATGTATTTATATGTGTATATTTGTAGTTAGAGACATATATACACATATAAACACATAAATACATATGTATAAATATATAGACATATACGGCCAGATTACGAGTTTTGCGTTAGGAGAATTCTATCAGCCAATCGGAATCTAAGGGACGCCATCTTGGATTGGATGACGTCACTTAAAGAGATATTCATTACGAAGAAGCCGTCGTTTGAAGAGGATGCTCTGTGTCGGATGTCTTGAAGATGGACCCGCTCCGCGCCGGAAGGATGAAGATAGAAGATGCCGTCTGGATGAAGACTTCTGCCCGTCTGGAGGACCTCTTCTGCCCATCTGGAGGACCACTTCTAGCGGCTTCATTGAGGACATCTTGCCGCTTGGATGAAGACTTCTCCCGGTAAGTGAATCTTCGGGGGTTAGTGTTAAGATTTTTTTAAGGGTGTATTGGGTGGGTTTATTTTTTAGGTTAGGGCTTTGGGCCTGCAAAAGAGCTTTTAAGGGCAATGCCCATCCAAATGCCCTTTTCAGGGCAATGGGGAGCTTAGGTTTTTTTAGTTAGTATTTTGTTTGGGGGGTTGGTTGTGTGGGTGGTGGGTTTTACTGTTGGGGGGGTTGTTTATATTTTTTTTTACAGGTAAAAGAGCTGATTACTTTGGGGCAATGCCCTGCAAAAGGCCCTTTTAAGGGCTATTGATAGTTTAGTTTAGACTAGGGTTTTTTATTTTGGGGGGGCTTTTTTATTTTGATAGGGCTATTAGATTAGGTGTAATTAGTTTAAAGATCTGTAATTTGTTTTTTTATTTTCTGTAATTTAGTGTTTGTTTTTTTGTGATTTAGCTAATTTAATTAAATTTATTTAATTGTATTTAATTTAGTTAATTACAATTACCTTCAGAGATGTGGCACAGCCATGGGGGCAAAATTTGCCCCCTCCTATGCTAACTTATACATGGGATACTTTGAGGCTTGCCACATGTTTGGAGGAGAATGCCACCTTAAGCCCAACATTATTACATATGGAAGGTACATAGACGACCTGATCTTAATTTACAAAGATGATCATGACACAACCATTCCAGAATGTATCCAATACCTCAACCATAACGAACTAAACTTATCTTTCACTTATAAGGCTAATCATAAAAACATTGAGTATTTGGATTTATACTTGCAACGTGATGATAACAACAACATCATTATTTCTAATTATAGCAAACCCTTATCCAGGAACATCATTTTGAGGGCAGATTCCTGCCAGGCACCCAGTGGCGTAGCGTGGGGGGGGCCACATGGGCGGTTGCCCCGGGCGCATAATTCTGAGGGGCGCTTCCAGCCTCAACTTAGCAAAGGGAAGGAGGGAGGCTAAAAAATCTGACAGGTGCCCAACTCTGTTCTGCAACCCGTCAGGAATGTGGTGATGTGACGTCACGGTCGCATATTCCGTCGGGTTGCAGATTTTGATGTCTCGAGAGACTGAGGAATTTGAAGTGACTGTGAAGTGTGAACTGAAGTGTTATCCGGACCATTACCTGCTACGTCACTTTGTCCATCCCATTCCTAGCGCGCAGGTCAGGAGGGAAGAAGAAGAAGAGCAGCAGAGTCAGACTGTCAAGCGCGCCGTGACTAAGGTAAGGTATCAGGACCAGACTTACTTATAGCTCTGCTTTTGCCTGATACTAGCAACGCGCAAAATGCAGCTTAATTATGGTTATATTATTACCCAACAAGTAAGTTCCCTTCCAACAAAGGACCCAGAGCGAGCTAGAATGCCATGCATTGCCCGGGGCACTTTTTAAGGATCTCTAAACAGAGGGAGGGGGAGGGGGAGGAATCCTTAAAAATTGCAATAAATATCTTTCAAATCCACCTACTCGTGGCACTGGTGGCAGCATGGCTGGGCTCTGCCTTTCTGTTAACCCCAGTTACCTAGTTAGTGGGAATGTGGGATGGTGGGGTGATCAGAGACCATACTTTCATGTTTGACCGGTTTAAAACTTACGCCATCTTGTCCTTGCCCAAAAAAAAGTATATTTGTGACAAAAATGAGACCTTGTTTCCTGTATTTGATTTTTCCCCTCCATGATCTTCCCAAGGCAGAAGTAGATTTAGGGATTTGCGTGTTGTCTGGCACCAGGATTGTGCTGCTCACCAGACATTTCACTGTGTTTGTCTCCTATCATAGGAGTCCTATGAATTCACCATCTCTAATCTATTTTTTGCTGGACTCCTGAGGTGTGGACTTTTACCGATTTTTATGGTGTGGGTGCTCATTGCCTTTTTTATATACATTAAACCCACCCTTACTGCATTTAAAGTAAAAAAAAAAAATATATAATTTGTGTTGGTAAATAAATTTAACAGCACCCCCTAAATACCATACACCCTCCCCCATATATGTATGTAATGCTGGGTTGTCTGTCCCATGCCCCTTTTATATTGACTACTTACAATTGTTATATTTATTAAGGTAGAATATATACCCCACTTTTATATGTCATTGGCACCCAAAAGACAGTCTTCCCAGCAGGGACAACCTTATGTAACAGCTGCCAACCTGTGTGTCCCTTTTTCCTCTTTTTAACGACTTACCAAAAACCTATTGCACCACATATACAATATGGGGTGCTGCAATGTGGGGGTGGGTGCACCCTGGGGTCTGCAGTATTTGTACCATGAAGTTTCACAGATCAGGGCGTCACCACCAGATGGGGGTTAAGGGGGGCTTTCCCCCATGTGTAAAACTAGAATAAATCTTAAAATGTAATATTGTATATATTTGCCCAGCTCTGGAGAGCTGCAGGCTCCTAGATTCAAAGCAAATTTGCCAATCCCATTCCCTACTGTACTGGTGGAAGAAACTCCGTCAGTGCTAATGAGTTAGGGGGGGGCGCAATACTTGCCTTGCCCTGGGCGCTGACAACCCAAGCTACGCCACTGCATGCACCACACATGAGAAAGGGTCAAATTCCTCTGCTTGCGCAGGAACTGCTCTACACTTAAACTATACAAAAATAAATCCCAGAAATTAACTAATAAACTAATAGCAAGAGGGTACAACAAAACATCACTTAATAAAACAATGACACAGGTAGCCAAAATGAACAGACATGCCCTATTAAACAAAATAGAGGATAATACTAACCACATCGCAAACAGAAGATCATAAACAAATATACATTCATCATCATACAAAACATAGAATAGGATGGAGACATTGGATAATGACTCCATATACTTCACAACTAAATACAGTAGACAATTTTACAAAATTTGTGGAATTATCAGAAAATATTTTCCAGTTCTTAATGGTGACACTACACAAGCTAGAAAACATAGTAACATTCACAGCGAAGAAAGCCATAAACATTGGTGACATAGTAAAGAAAACATTTCACAAAAAGGAACAAACACAAACCAACTGGATCACACCCTCTACAGGTTTCTATAAATGTGGACATGTCCGATGCAAAAGCTGGGACTATACACACAAGCAAAATATTTACATCGACCCAAACAGGAAAAGAATATCATATAAAAAGTAGAATTAACTGTATATCTACTTTTGTAATCTACTTAGTGACCTGCAAGGAATGTAAATTTCAATATGTTGGTATCACTACCCGCTCCCTTAAAGACAGAATGAGGGAGCACCTCACATCTATAGAGGAAACCTAGAATCATTTTTCTTTTCAGGGAATAGAACACATAGAAAAGGACCCTCGGGGAGGTGACAGACTGAAAACCCTACTTAAAAGGGAAGTCTATTGGATATTTACATTAGCAACAAGAACACTTACAGGTATTAATAGGAGATATGATGTGAACCTATTTATTGAGTAATACATTACCCTCATTAACTATAAGTAGCAATCATAGGACCAGTTAACTGTACAATCACCAGTAGCACCCTGAATGTCCCTAGACCAAATTCCCTGTTAGACAAGTCCACACATACATATCCCAAATCATCTTCCTTGAACATCGCCACAACATAACCAAGCACTAAATTAATGAGTCGAACAGTATATTTAAACACTAAAATACAAACACATATAGAAACAACAATATCTCCCAGTCCCACAAATTGAGACTCCTTGTACCCTAATAGGGAGACTAACAGAAAAGAACATACAAAGGGATAACCAATGCCTGCTCTCCTCCAATGTACTAGTATCATACTCAGGCCTGGTGTCTTATTGATCACCAAGACAATCATATACTATAGAACAAAGCAGGGCATATTAGTAGGCAACCCCAAGATAGTTTTTATCAATTACAATATCCTTTTAAAATTAGTATGCTGTTTATAGGTCTTTTTCTTTCTTTCTTTCTTTCTTTCTTTCTTTCTCTCTTTGTTTTTTCTTTTTCTTTCTTCTCTACTCTCTTATGTTTGGAGAATGTTTTCAGAAAATGTGATTGTAAACAATTTGAGTAAAATGTATTTACTGGGGCCTATCTATCAAGCCCCGAATGGAGCTTGATGCCCGTGTTTCTGGTGAGCCTGCAGGCTCGCCAGAAACAGCATTTATGATGCAGCGGTCACAAAGACCGCTGCTCCATAACCCCGTCCGCCTGCTCAGAGCAGGCGGACAGACATCACCGGAAATCAACCCGATCGAGTACGTTCGGGTTGATTGACAACTCCCTGCTGGCGGTCGTGAGTCTGCAGGGGGCGGCGTTGCACCAGCAGCTCTTTTGAGCTGCTGGTGCAATGCTGAATACGGAGAGTGTATCGCTCTCCATATTCAGCGAGGTCTGGCGGACCTGATCCGCACTGTCGGATCAGGTCCACCAGACTTTGTTAAATAGAGGCCACTGTCTCAGTGTACCATCCCAAAGAATTATATAGCTGTACTCCACTTCTGAGCCAATTAATCCCCCCTAACCTAGAGACATCTGGGTCTCTTCCCATTGGTTAACCCACCCTATTTAGGCTCACCTGTGGCATCAGATTATCTATCTCTGAGGAAGCACATTAACGCTTGCGCGAAACATGTCAGATAGAAAGAACTGCATCTCTTGTCTATCACTCTTATGAATAAATACTGTTGGAACTGGCTACCTGGTTCCGGATCTGTCGTTTTTTTTTCTTTAAGTCTACTTGTAATCTGGCCCTAATTGTTTAATTAGAGTTGCAGTTTTAAAAGGGACGTATAAAAGTAAAATCCTGTAATAAAAGTAGAATGCTGTATTTCTTTAGAAAATGTAGTTCCTTAACCCCTTAGTGACCAGACCATTTTTAAAATTTCTTACCATTAGGGACCAGGGCTATTTTTATATTTCTGCAGTGTTTGTGTTTAGCTGTATATTTCCTTTTACTCATTTACTGTACCCACACATATTATATACCGTTTGTCTCGCCATTAAATAGACTTTCTAAAGATAACATTATTTTCATCATTTCTTATAATTTACTATTAAATTTTTTTTAAAAGGGGGCGTGTAAGGGCAGCGACCCAACATGGTCGCAAAATTGGTAGCTCTGGGAGATGACTGAAGTATCCACCAAATATCCTCAGCAGGCAGTAACATCCATACCGGAGAAACAGTGATCTGGATGCAGCTCAATCTTCTGTACCCGATGATACCATTCTTGCTGCATGAGTGACCCTAGAATATTGATCTGGATAATCAAGATCTTTAGGAGGCGGCCTAAAGTCAAGATTTTGACCCCCCCAGGCAGTTACCTTGTAACTGCTTAAACCACTATTCTTATTGTGACAGATCTACTACCACTCTACTTTAACAATGGAAGTAACCTATATGGCTATGCATAAACTTTTGCAAGAGCAGAAGATTAAGATGGCCACTAGATTCAATCGTCTCCAAGCTCTATTGGATTCTATGACTGCAATAACAATTGCACCTGAAGCTTCTCTACATGGGGAAATTAATACTGAGGAGCTGCGGCAACAAAACTCAGTAAGTGTTGAGCGGTCCCCTGTGTCGGGGGTCTCTGTTTCTCCGGTACTGGGCTATACCATATTTCCAAAGCCTCGGAACCTATACAAGGGACTACTCAAGCAGTTGGTCGAGCTGGATCAATGTGGGTCTCTGGCAGTTTTACGCGGCCCGAGTACCACTGGGTCTAGTGCTTTCCCCGCCCGTGATGGTTTAAAGGTGAGGATAGTGTTGGATGGCATGGACACTTGGAACCTGATGGACATTGCAGGACTGTTCGATCCATTCGGTGTGGCCTGTTGTGGGTGAAATTGTTTCTCCCCTTTTTCGACCCGCAGCGGAACTCTCACCAATCTGGTATAGGTTAGAAGGGATTCATTGATGTGACTTACAGTGGGGCAAAAAAGTATTTAGTCAGCCACCAATTGTGCAAGTTCTCCCACTTTAGAAGATGAGAGAGGCCTGTAATTTTCATCATAGGTATACCTCAATTATGAGAGAAAAAATGTGGAAACAAATCCAGACAATCACATTGTCTGATTTGGAAAGAATTTATTTGCATATTATGGTGGAAAATAAGTATATGGTCAATATCAAAATTTCATCTCAATACTTTGTTATATATCCTTTGTTGGCAATAACAGAGGTCAAACGTTTTCTGTAAGTCTTCACAAGGTTGTCACACAATGTTGCTGGTATGTTGGCCCATTCCTGCATGCAGATCTCCTCTAGAGCAGTTATGTTTTGGGGCTGTCGCTTGACAACACAGACTTTCAACTCCCTCCAAAGGTTTTCTATGGGGTTGAGATCTTGAGACTGGATAGACCACTCCAGGACCTTGAAATGCTTCTTACAAAGCCACTCCTTCGTTGCCCGGGGGGTGTGTTTGGGATCATTGTCATGCTGAAAGACCCAGCCATGTTTCATCTTCAATGCCCTTGCTGATGGAAGGAGGTTTGCACTCAAAATCTCACGATACATGGCCCCATTCATTCTTTCATGTACACGGATCAGTCGTCCTGTTCCCTTTGCAGAGAAACAGCCCCAAAGCATGATGTTGCCACCCCATGCTTCACAGTAGGTATGGTGTTCTTTGGTTGCAACTTAGCATTCTATCTCCTCCAAACACAACGAGTTGTGTTTCTACCAAGCAGTTCTACTTTGGTTTCATCTGACCATATGACATTCTCCCAATCCGCTTCTGGATCATCCAAATGCTCTCTGGCATACTTCAGACGGGCCCGGACATGTACTGGCTTAAGCAGGGGGACACGTCTGGCACTGCAGGATCTGAGTCCCCTGCGGCATAGTGTGTTACTGATGGTAGCCTTTGTTACGTTGGTCCCAGCTCTCTGCAGGTCATTCACTAGGTCACCCCATGTGGTTCTGTGATGTTTGCTCACTGTTCTTGTGATCATTTTGACCCCACGGGGTGAGATCTTGCGTGGAGCCCCAGATCGAGGGAGATTATCAGTGGTCTTGTATGTCTTCCATTTTCTAATTATTGCTCCCACAATTGATTTTTTTCACACCAAGCTACTTGCCTATTGCAGATTCAGTCTTCCCAGCCTGGTGCCACAGAGTGGCTCTCTCTGAATAGGTGGGTAAAAAAAAGGTATTGCAGTGATGCCTCAATATCGAGGCATCACTGCAATACCACCACTTGAAACCCCAGAGGACGTGTCAGGCATGTCCTTGGTCATTAACTGACACTTTTTGTAGGACGTACCTGACACGTCCTTGGTTGTTAAGGGGTTAAAGGCATATGAAACACAAAATGTTTCTTACATGATTCAGATAGATAATAAAATGTTAAACATCTTTCCAATTTACTTCTATTATTTATTTTGCTTCCTTCTCTTGTTATCCTTTGCTGAAAGGTTTATCTATGAAAGCTCAGGAGCAGCAAAGAACCTAGGTTCTAGCTGCTGATTGGTGGCTGCATATGTATACCGATTGTCATTGGCTCACACATGTGTTCATTCAGCAACCAGTAGTGCATTGCTGCTAATTCAACAAAGCATACCAAGAGAACAAAGAAATATTAACAATAGCAGTAAAATAGAAAATTGCTTAAAATTGCATGCTCTATCTGAATCATGAAAGGACAAAATTGGGTTTCATATCCCTTTAATTATGTGTTAAAGGGATTAGAACATAGTTAAACTTCTTGTGACAGTCCAGTTTAAGATAAGCCAGTTAGTATATATATGTTGCGGGTAAAGTCAGATATTAGGTAATCCAAGGATTACCCGGGTAAAATGGACATTACGCAAGAAGCTGTGGGTAAAGCCCGGTGTATGATCATAAATCCCCTCAGAGTGCGGCGTCACCGCATTAAACATATATAGCATTCACTGTAATTCCCCCATCTTTCCTATCTTTTTTGCCTCTGCCTGTGGGGTTTAAGGGTGGGGGGGCCAAGTCAGAGGATCGGCAGGGCACCTTCCTTGAACCCCCCAGACGGAGGCAAAAGATATAGTGTAGATGGGGAAATTACAGTATATCAGGCTTTACCCACAGCTGCTTGGGTAATGTCCATTTTACCTGGTTAATCCTAGGATTACCTGGATTTCTTACTTTACCTGTAACATATATATATATATATATATATATATATATATATATATATATATATATATATATATATACGTTTCAATCACTGGCCATATCCTCATTAACCCTTCGGGTAGACATTAAACACATACTAAAAGAAGAGAACTTTTGTTTAAATAAAAAAAAATCACCAAAAAATAGAGCATTTACAGCTACTTTGACAAGTTTTATTTGTTGGTGTCTTAGGGGGATATTTATCAAAGGTCTGGCGGACCTGATTCGACAGTGTGGATCAGGTCGCCAGACCTCGCTGAATGCAGAGAGCAATACGCTCTCCGTATTCAGCATTGCACCAGCTGCTCTTGTGAGCTGCTGGTGCAACGCTGGCCCCTGCAGATTCGCAGCCAATCAGCTGCCAGCAGGGGGGTGTCAATCAACCCGATCGTACTCGATCGGGTTGAACTGCAGCGATGTCTGTCCGCCTCCTCAGAGCAGATGGACAGGTTATGGAGCAGCAGTCTTTAGACCGCTGCTTCATAACTGCTGTTTCTGGTGAGCCCATGCCCTCAAGCTCCATCCAGAGCTTGATAAATGGGCCCCTATATATTCATTTTCTTGCAGCCTATTTTAGAAATAGTACTGGCTATTTTCTTGAAATGTAATAGGTTTAGTGGAAATAATAAAGGTTGGTTTGTGTAGTTATACTGCAGCATTTTGTTAACTTAAAGGGACATTATACACTCATTTTTTCTTTGCATACATGTTTTGTAGATGATCTATTTATATAAAGTTTTTTTTTTTTTTAAATGTAAAGTTTTGCTTATTTTTAAATAATATTGTGCTGATTTTCAGACTCCTAACCAAGCCCCAAAGTTTTATTTGAATACCGTCAGCTACCTTTTCCAGCTTGCTCCTGTTTGTGTAAAGGGTCTTTTCATATGCAAAAGAAGGGGGAGGGGGGGGTGTCTTATTTCCCACTTGCAGTGGGCTTTCCAACTACCTTTTCAACAGAGCTAAACTGAGAGCTTCTAAGTAAGTTATTAAACAGTTTTATACTGGATTTTTATATCAGTATCTGTGCATCTTATTCTTTATAGTAGTGACTATTACATGCAGTTATATGAAAATGAGTGTATACTGTCCCTTTAACTGTTTGATTATCTCTTACTCGACTCCCACACACAATCTCAGCTGCTCCTACAATAACATGTATTTTCATTTAACTGTTCTCTAGTTTGTGTAGTAACTGTAACTTTGTAGACTTTTCCTCATATAAATGACACATCATCTATAATTACAAGCTCTTTGTTTGGGAAATTCAGACACTAAATTAAAAGGGACTTTGGCAAAATGAACCACATCACATATGAAGGATCCAAAAATAAATGGCATACATGCATTGCGCACTGTGCCAGGAAACACAAGCCATAAATGTCACTGATTTATATAGATTAACAACAGTTTTTAAAATCATTACAAAGATAAGAAGAATGCATGCCATAAAGCTTTTTTTTTTGTTTACCTATGTATGAAAAAGCACTTACTACAAGTCTGAAAACAGTACAGTTATCTCTTGAGCTTAAAAAGAGATTTACCTTGCCTGATTAAAGGAACATTAAAGGGAAAGTAAGTAAAAATTAACCCTTTATCTTCTGAGCCATTAACACCTTGTGCTGAGCTGTTTTGTAGTTTTAAGATGCTGCTTACATTTAAGCCCCACTATAGGTAATATCCTCCACCAAATTTCACAGTGGTGCTGGGCACCATGGCTTGTAGGCCTCTCCAGGTCTACGTCTAACCATTAGATGATCAGGTGTTGGACAAAGCTGAAAATTGGACTCATCAGAGAAGATGACCTGGAATCGCCAACTTTTATCTTTGGGAAGGACAAATTAATCTAGCCATGTACAAGGTTATCCTGGTGGGAAACATGCTTCCTTCTGCTCTGACAATGTTCCCCAACTCTTAGGATTGTTTTTCCAGCAGGACAATGCTCTATGCCACACAGCCAGGTCAATCAAGACCCTGTTATGGGCAGTCCAATATCCAGACCTGAACCCTATTGAAAACCTCTGAAATGAAATAATGATGGAGTGTGCATAGTCTGTGGAAGTTACATACAAACAATTATATTTAGAAAATAAACAGATAATCCAAAGCGATCCAGCCTCAGTATGGATAAAAGGTATACATTTTATTGATACAAATTAAAAATTAAGGAGGGCAAAACAGTGACAAAACCACACTCTAAGCAGGGTATTCAGCCAAGAAAGAAATGGTCTGACCGGTTTCTATCCTGTCAGCCATAATCATAGACCTAAATTATGTACAGATAAGTATTATTTAAAAAGGGTAAAAGACAATCTCATTGGCTAAAGATTCATTATATCATTGTTAACCCCTGATTCACTTAATCTAACATGCACTAAAATAGTGCATTTATACATGGCAAATTGAAACCCTAACGAAAACCAGTATATTCACAGACATAGATCACTGGAATATATAGACACATATGACATAAAGACTGAATAAATTCGGGGGAATGCATGGAACACTTGTCACACCTTATCATTGAATAAAGCAATAAAATAAAATAGAATAGACATCCTAATGTAATTCACAAGTTAATCACGTGATGTGCAGTGAACGTACATATCATAGCTTAGGAAAGGGGGAAATCCTTATATCAGAACAATGTAATATTATTTAATAATTATTTAAATACATGAACAAATTCATAGATGTTGTCAAATGCAACGTATTTCCCTGTGGCTAGTACAAGTCTTACACAGAGCAAGACTCATAAGTCATGCCACACTATGTTGTGTGAATGGATATCCTATACTATAAAAGGCCAAGTGTGTTTGTCCGAAGCTGTCATGCGCAGTAGAGACAGCACAAGGACAAACACACCTGGCCTTACAGTCCCTAAGTCTCTGCAGTGCGAGCAGAAGTGGGCGTGACCGAGTGTGGCCGGGGGCGTGGCTGAGTGGGAGGGGCGTGTCCGAGCGGAAGGGGGCGGGGCCAGGCGGGCCGTGAACGGCTGTGCAGTCTGAGAGCTCAAAACAGCTCAAAAGAGGGGAGAGAGGGGGTAGGGAAAAGATAAGAAAGGTGAGAGAGAGATCAAGAGGGGAGAGAGAGATCAAGAGGGGAGATAAAGAGAGCACAAGAGAGGGAGAGAGACAGCAAAAGAGAGGGGGATGGAGAGCAAAAGAAAGGGGAGAGAGAGATCAAAAGAGAGAGGGGGAAGAGAGAGAGGGGGGAGAGAGAGAGGGGTGGAGGAGAGAGAGAGAGGGGAGAGAGAGAGAGAGAGGGGGGGGGAGGGAGGGAGAGAGAGAGGGGGGGGAGGGGGAAAGAAAGAGGGGGGAGGGAGAGAAAGAGGGGGGGGAGGGGGAGAGAAAGAGGGGGGAGGGAGA